>NW_025404192.1:0-4702 GCF_020080835.1 Cotesia glomerata
CGAAATCGGTTCGGTCATTCAAAGTTATTGCGGTTCGAAAACTCAAAAATAGTGTCTTATCAAACTTCTATCAGACTTTTTAAGCTCGAAGAGATCTCAAAATAATACAGAAATTGTACTTTTGAGCTCAAAGAGCTCAAAAACAAAATAAGTGAAATGTTAAGCGTTTAGGTATGGAGTTAGCGGGAAGTTGCAAGGATGGCCTTTAAAGTCAACCGTTGTCCCTAATTTTTTTCAAAATAGCAACACGAAATGATTTTAGAAAGTAAAAAATTAGGAAAACGGTTGACATTGAAGGTCATCCCTGCAACTTCCCGCTAATTCCATACTTAGGCGCTTGAAATTGCACCAATGACGTTTTTGAACTCCTCGAACTCAAAAATACAATTTATGATTTATTTTGAGCTCAAAGAGATTGCTTTCCTATGCTTTTGAGCTCTTCGAGCTCAATAGTCTGCTAGAGATTTGATAAAACACTATTTTTTGAATGTTTAAACCGCAATAACTTTTGAATGAATAAACCGATTTTCACGCAGTTGGCAGAATTCGACGCAGTTTTTTGAGCTTCACAAAGAATCTCAAAGTTTAAATTGATCGCGCAAGGAATTTCAGAGTTATTCCAAAAAAACACTTTTTTCGGTTTTCTTTCGTTCACGATATCTCTCGAGCTAATCAACCGATTTTGACCGGACTAGTGGCGATCGACGTGGTTTTTTTGAGGTTAATAGCTGATTAGCGAGAGATTTTTGGAGTTAAACTATCGAACTGTTTAAAAGTTATTCCAAAACCACATTTGAAAAAATTTTTTTTCAGTTTTCGAAGATTTCTATAGACTGGATAGCTCAAATTGTAAAAGTAGCTGATATGTCTTCGGAAGGTTCTGGTTTCGAATCCCAGTCCGAGCTATCAATAATTTTTTCTCGCATATTCCTATAAATTCACATTTAGATGATCCTCTCCACATTCCTTTCTCAATCCTTTCCTTCCAATATCCTTTCATGTGAATGTGGAACGCTTCACGTAATAATTACTGTAATCCCTATTCTTTCCGCTTCACAGCATTATTTATATTTGTAAAAATGCTTACCGTAAGATGGACGGTGTGGCTTAAATGTATATAGAATGTTTGTTTATAGCCTAGTATAGACCGGATAGCTAAAATGGTAGAGTAGCCGACATGTCTTCGGAAGGTTCTTAAGTTCGAATCCCAGTCCGAGCTATCTAATAATTTTTTCTCGCATATTCTATAAACCTCACATTAAGATGACTCTCTTCACATACCTCTTTCAATTCTTTTCCTACCAATATCCTGTTACGTGAACAACGCTTCACGTAATAATTACCGTAACTCCTATTCTTTCCCGCTTCTCACAGCATTATTATTTATATTTGTAAAAATGCTTACCGTAAGATGGACGGTGTGGCTTAATGTATATAGAATAAAGCGAATGGAAATTTAGTATAGAGCGGATAGCTCAAGTGGTAGAGTAGCTCGACATGTTCTGGAAGGTTCTGTCTTCGAATCCCAGTCCGAGCTATCTAATAATTTTTTCTCGCATATTCTATAAACCTCACATTAAGATGATCCTCTCCACATTCCTTTCTCAATCCTTTCCTAGCAATATCCTGTTACGTGAATGTGGAATGCTTCACGTAATAATTACCGTAACTCCTATTCTTTCCCGCTTCACAGCATTATTTATATTTGTAAAAATGCTTACCGTAAGATGGACGGTGTGGCTTAATGTATATAGAATAAGCGAATGGAAATTTAGTATAGACCGGATAGCTCAAATGGTAGAGTAGCCGACATGTCTTCGGAAGGTTTTGGGTTCGAATCCCAGTCCGAGCTATCTAATAATTTTTTCTCGCATATTCTATAAACTCATATTAAGATGATCCTCTCCACATTCCTTTCTCAATCCTTCCATATCCTGTTACGTGAATGTAGAACGCTTCACGTAATAATTACCGTAATCCCTATTCTTTTGCCGCTTCACAGCATTATTTATATTTGTAAGAAAATGTGGAACGCTTCACGATTTTGCGTGTCATCTTTGCGCAGGGGCCATGCTAATCTACTCTACATACAGCCGCACGGACACCATCGCGGGAATACTCAGGGAAGCTTCATGTGACCTTAAAACGTCGAGATCTGGATGAAAACTCGATTTTTGCAAAAACGGGTGAGAAAACAATGGCCTCCTCTGATTTTTGAAAATCTTTCGATTTTCTTAGCGGGAAGTTAAAAATGGTTTGATTTAAGTGTTTTTACGGTGGTACATTTACTTATATCATTGTATAAGTGTGATATGGTTGAGAAAAGAGTAAGCATTTAAAGATCACAAAATTGCTTGATCTTTGACGAGTCGAGGAGCAAGCGACAACCTCACGTGCTTTCGCGCTTATGAGGCGTGCAATAAAATATTTTCATAGAAGTGAATTTTCCGCAACTGTCATCAACAGATCACACATTTTTAATTTTTACGGTTAAAGCAGACAATTATCTTAACAATTTTGCATGCTCATGAAAAAATTTTTTCATGTGGTTACATATGGCTTTGAAAAATTAAAAAAATTATTTATTATAATTTTTTAATTTTTTTTTAGAAATGTGTACATCAATTAATATGGTGTATGAAAACAAAAATTGATTTAGCAGATGATTAGATTAAACATTGTCGGATACACTTCTTAAAAAAATTAAAAAAATTATCATTTATAGTTTAGAACTTAAATATCTTGTAGGAAAGATTCAGGGATCATGCGCCAGCTGTAATACGTTTTCCACACTAACTTTCGTCAAAAGTTATTTTTGGGTATACATAAGCATATCGTCATATCAAGACATATCTAGCTATATTAAACCATATATGACCTGAAACGTTCCTATACAGCTAATTTTTGTGTAAAGACATATCAAACCGTATTAGGTCATACATGGACACATAAAATTCTCTGATATAGCCATGGCTTTGTATTATAAATAAATATTTACATATATGACCATATCAAAAAATATTTTTTGAATGTTCTGAAATAACACAACACCTATACCCTTTCCTTGTTGCATAGTAAATAAACTAAGAAAATTTTTAAATATCCATCAATTTATTTAAAAAATTCATCAATAATAAACGGAAGGTAAACGAACAAAATAATTCTTATCTAGTTATAAAGTACGTGAACACATCATTTAAGTATACATTTAGTCACGATGAAGTCTGTTCATATAAATATAAATAAATATATGTGTATAAATCATGACAGGTGCGTCGGCATACGTAAGAGTATATATCCTCGTGTCATTACGTATGTTTTACAAAACCGTATTTAATTGTATCTCTAGAAACGGCAGTCCCAGTAGTTGTATTACTATATGTTATATATACATTCTGTACTCTATTGCGGTAGGAGTAATATATGCAGTTAAAGTTGTAGTGAAAGTTTATTCAACAAAATCACAATCTTTGTCCCTCAGGTGCGACACGTTCATTTACGTAATGGATTTTAAGAAATAATGGATATTACTGCCGCAATAAATATAACTATCTATCTGCATCCATAAGTCCGTTAATGAGATAAAAATAAACAAATAAGCTAGACATTTTTTTTATTTAATATTACTATTGATGCATTTTTTGTCGTCATTTTTCATTATTGCCAATTTATTATTATGCAATTAAACAATAAAAATTTGCCCACGGATTCATTTTCCTCGCAACTATGAGATTGTGTCATAAATGTAATACGATATTATTATTATTATTATTATTATTATTATTATTATTATTATTATTATTATTATTATTATTATTATTATTATTATTTAAGGTATTTAATATATCTATATGTACATATTATATATATATATATATATATATATATATATATATACAGAGTGTTCAGATAATTGTAGCATCTGATAAACAAAATAGTTTGAGACGAAAAGTCCTTAGCCATTTTTAATCAGACGCATAGATAATTAATTATTAATTGAAATAACGTCCTTTTTATGCGTTAGAGAGAGAGCACTAGTGTCAAGTCAAGTGCGTTCCAACGAAGATGCTTGCACGTGAATGTGTGAGTAAATATGCGTGACTACGTTAGCTATACTACGTTAGTAGTGTGACTACGTTAGTAGAAACTAGTTAGTCATATAGTTAGTTGTGTCTTTGTTTGGCACATATTTTACTGGACACTGGCGCTCTCTCTAACAAATAGAGACGTTATTTTATAGATTAATAATTAATTATCTATGCGGTTAATTGAAAAATGGCTAAGGACTTTTCGTCTCAGAATTATTTTTTCATCAGATGCTAATGGCGTCCGTGACTTTGGAACACCCTACATATATATATATATATATATATATATATATATATTTGACTCGAAGATCGGTGTTTATTGATAAAGATAGATAGTTATTATTATTATTCTAAGCCGAATACTCCCCTGATCTAAATTCTGAAGAATGACTGACTTTTTGATTATTACTTGTTCAACCATAATATTTTTATCGGCAGTTAGAGTCTCATACCGATCTGTAGCAAATTTAGGTGAAATTCACAATTAAAATTCTGTTTATCGACAATTACTGTTAGAGCAAGATGTAATTTTTACTCAGGCGTAACTTTTTCAGTAACTGAAAAATCTTCATCAATAAACACCGCATCTTTCGAGTCAAATATATATATATATA
>NW_025404193.1:0-10328 GCF_020080835.1 Cotesia glomerata
ATGTATAAAATGGAATTAAGAAAATATTAATTATAATGATTTGTTTTAAAGAAATATTTATAGTATAGGCAACGTAATGTTATTACTGAAGTCTCTTATTACTAACTTACTTCACTATTAAAACAAAAAATAAAATTTAATATCATAACCTTAATGTATTTAGCAGAGCTCTTAGTAAAATGCCATTACAATACTACTAGGATTGAAACATATGATATTTCCTCAATATTATATCAACTGGAAAAGAATATTAATTTATTTCGGTATTATGTTCATGGATAAATAGATTTTTCTATTTGTGAAGATTTAATAAGATAAGAATTTTTTGGCTCAATTATTAATATTTAAAGTCTTCAATTTTTATTCACAATATTTCTTTCAGAATAGATAAATTTTTGGAATATCCCTATCCTTTTTAATTAAAGAGAATTATTAATAATAATCATATATATATTGAATTAAGAAACCTCACATAGTTGCTCACGAGTAAGTACCGTATTCAATTAATTAATTATAGTATTTATAGATAGATAAATAGATAATTATTGAACCAAATTGTTAGAATGAATATATCAGTAAATACATAGAATCATCTGTTAATCCTTGGATGTGGAGAAGTATATGAATTTATTATAGAATTTTTAATCTTTAATTCTAATTATTAGTTCAAAATGTATAAATGAAACTTAGAAGTCAGGTTTCATGTAACAAAAAATAAATAATTAATATTAGCAGACGGGTCAACTACAGTGCATATTGGTCGAACGATTGGATCAACTGGTCAATTGCTAGAATTTATAATTAATTAAAAATTCATAATTTAAAAAAATATTTAAAGTTTAAAATATTAAAGTAACATGTTCTTTCCCTATACTAGGGAATATACTACACTATAGCGACCACTTGGATCACTTTAAAATGGTATTATAGTTCACAATCTTAATATTTCATTTGTAACTTTGAAAATTAAAAAAAATTCGGGAAGTTATTGGTTTTACCCCGTTTTGCGAAAATCGAGTTTTCATCAGATCTCAACGGTTTGAGGTCCTAGGAAGCTGTCCTGACTATTTCCGCGATGGTGTCCGTACCGTTGTGTGTGCATGTCTACGCGCATGTGTGTGTGTGTGTGTGAGCAGCCTGACCGATCGAAATCAGTTTGACTCGAGTCAAAAGAGTTTCATCAAACTTAGACTTCTAATACTATTCGAATCTATTTGGTTCAGTGTTCTTATAAAAATAACTTATCGAAATTATACTAATTGATTACAATTATTAATTAGAGTGTTTAGAAAATTTACTCAGCGTTACTCAAAATACCGAAATTGAAACGCCTCAGTGATGATCAAATCAGAAAGAAAAAGTCGGAAAGAATTTCACAACGGAGAAAGAAAGATAATATTAATATAATCGATAGTGATAAAGGCAACAGCAGTAATAACGACAAGAAAGAAGAACATCCTGATCAAACTTGTACAAAATTGCGGCAGAAAAAATATCTTTCTAGTAAAGAAAATTTAACAAAACATAGAAACAGAATGAAGAAGTATAACGCTTCAATGAATTTCAGAGAGAACCACAAAATTTATGAAAAAATTCGTTTGTCTAATTTGGTTGAACATAAAAAACACTTGTTGAGGTTAACTTTTTCACAAAAACAACGATATTAAGATCCTGAACAACGAGAAGTACATCGAGATAGATTAAAAAAGGCACAAAAACGAAGATTACAAGATCCAGAACAACAAGAAATACATCGAGATAGATTGAAAATGGCACAGAACAAACGATTACAAGATCCAGAACAACGAGAAATACATCAAAAAAGATCCAAAATAACTCAAAAGCCAAACTTGTCAGATTCAAATCGAAGAATGTTACATCAACTTAGACTAAAATTAGCGCAGGATAACCGATTAGAAGATCCATCAAATAGAGAAATCCATCGAATTAGATTAAAAATTGCTCAAAAACGACGATTACAAAATCCTAAACAACGAAAATTACATAATAAAATTAACAAAGAATATCAAAATATTCGATTACTTGATGATAAGAAAAAAGAAATTCATAATGAAAAAAATAAAATGTGTCAAAAGAAAAGACTGCTGAAAACCAATCAAAGACTCATACATAATGAAAGATTAAAAATATCACAAAAAAATCGATTATTCGATGAACAACAAAAATATTTACATCAACGTCGAGTTCAGAAATGTTATACGTTAAGAAAACAAAATCATGAAACAAATCAACGCCAAATTCTTTTCAATCAATTTAATGTATCAAAATTAGAAGGCCCAACATATGAATGTGCATCTTGTTGCCACTTATGGTTTAGAACGTCAGTAAAATTTTTCACTAAAAATGATTTAAGTCATTGTAAATTATCATTTCTCAAATCGGATTCTTATGTTCTAGTTGTGAAAAGGCAATTAAAAAACATGAAGTACCCATATTATCACTGTTTAATGAAGAATTAATATTTCCAAACATACCAGAAGAAATTTCAACTTTATCTGACTTAGAAGAAAGATTTATTTGTCCTCGAATCCCTTTTATGATGATCAGAGCTGTGATTAATGATGGGCAATATTTGGTTAAAGGTCGAGCTGTTAACGTACCAACAAATGTTGAAACTTCTCTAAGCATTCTTCCTAGAGTTCAATCAGAGGCTATGGTCATTCCTATATGTTTTCGAAGGAAAAGATCATTTAAATCTAATGTTTTGTTTGAAAATGTTCGGCCAAAAGCAATAATAAAAGCAGCGAACATGTTAAAAAATTCAGAAGTGTATAAATATTGCAAAATAAAATTAGACTTCAATAGAATTGATGAAATTGCGACGTTTGAAATTAATAATAACATCGATAATGATAAAAATAACAACAACAACAAACACAGAGATGATAATAATAATAATAATAATAATAATAATAATAATAATAACAATATTGAAGATGATGATGATGATGATGATGATGATAATGATGATGATGGTAATAGTAATTCTGAAGATGAAGAACCGGTTAATGTTGAAGATGAATCAACATTATTAATGAATGAAGCAATTGTTTTTGCACCAGGAGAGGGTGAAAAACCAGTGTTTTTGTTCGATCAATATGCAGAAGCGTTAAATTTTATTAAAATCTATGGTGGAAAATTAATTAAAAAACCTAAAGATTTATCATATCAAAATTGGATCAAATCAGAAATAATGAGATCCGATAGAAGATGTGCTAATGTAACAAAATTATTCTTTTCTGCATTAAAATTAAGAATATCAAAACTAATTCAAGTATAAATTTTTCTTTAAGGAAAAGCAAGACAAAATCTAATTTTTCAGCTAAATACATGCTAGATAGAAATAAAATAAAGAACTTGGAAGTGAATGATAATTTATTTAAATTATTTGCTCATGACCGTGGTACGCCGTCATTTTAGGAAGAAAAGAAAAAAAATGTGTTTGCTATGATTCGACAATTAGGTCCACCAACATTATTTTTAACATTATCCGCAGCTGAAAGTAGGTGGTCAGAGTTGATTGTTATTTTAAAAAAAATAATTGATAAAGAAGATCTTACTTTAGAAGACGCCCGTAATTTAGAGTACAGGGAAAAAGTTCGATTAATCAGTGGTGATCCAGTTACAGTCGCTAGATATTTTGATTTTCGAATAAGACAGTTATTCAAGTTAATGAAAGCAAAAAATAGTATTTTTCGAGTTCATAATATCATAGATTTTTATATTAGAGTTGAATTTCAGCAAAGAGGTTCTCCTCATATTCATAGCTTACTTTGGCTTGAAAATGCACCGACATATGATGATGAAAAATTAAATAATTCTTCTGTAATCGAATTCATAGATAAATTTATTACATGTTCCAAAAATATTCCAGAAGAAGTATTAAAATTACAGACTCATAGACATACATTTACTTGTAAAAAGGATTTCAATAAAAAGGATTGTCGTTTCGATATACCATTTTTTCCTATGAATCAAACATTAATTTTACTACCTTTAACAGATATTGAAAATAAAGAAAAAGTTAAATTGAAAGAAAAACGAAAAAATATTCAAAAATTTTTGGAAGATGAATATAAAAATAAAATTATAATGACTATTAAAGAATTATTAGAAACATTTGAAATCAGTAATGATATGTGTAACGTTCTAGCGAATTTCGAAATTTATTTGACGGTTCTTAGAAATTATTTTTATTAAATAAAACCTCGATCATTCCGTTGCAAGAATTATTTAACGGAGTGACGAGGAGATAAAGAAATTCTGCGAACGCCATCTTGACTCGAATTCAAAACTCATGACGTTGCATGAGATTCGGGCCTCGATGGTGTTCACTAGGGTAACCTGAGATGCGGCATTGCGACATTTAATTATTAAAATCTATTTTACTGGATGCAAATCCAGAGGAGTCTGCCCTGAGCAATCAGGCGACAATCATCTTGGGGCTCCGGACGTATGTCCGGTGCCATCTGGCCCAAATTATATAATTAATTAAACAATTTACTTTAATTTTATATAATCGTGTGTATTATTTTAAATATAATACCCTTAATAATTATTCTAAAAATTTATAGAGTATCGAAGAGCAGGGTGCGCCTGGAATCTATAGATCTCCTATAGACACCTGCCTGGTAAATTATAAAAATATGAGCTGGAAAATCCAGAACGTAACAATATGTATATTAAAATTATACGTAGCGGTTTAAATCGACCGACAGTGATGTTACGCAGAAATCCTAATGAGTGTATGATTAATTTCTACAATAATGAAATATTACAACTACATTCTGCAACTATGGACATTCAATTTATATTAGATATGTATTCATGTGCAAGTTATGTTTTGAATTATTTGAATAAATCAATCGCTGGTCTTTCACGGTTAATGTATAATGCTGTGAATGAAATCAAAAAAGGGAATTACACAATGAAAGAACAATTAAGAATGCTTGGAAATGAATTTTTCAAAGCTAACGAGTTTAGTGCACAAGAAGCAGTTTATTATATTTTAGCTCTTCGACTATCTATAAATTCCCGAGAGTGTTTATTTGTAAATACTAACCCACCAGAATCGAGAATTAATATAGTTAAAAGTGTGAAGAAGGTATTATAAGCGGGGAAGCAGAGGGGTGTGACGAGCAACGGCACCGCGGGCCTCATCGACGAACCGAGCAAGCTACCGCTACCGCGACCGCGTCGACTGCCCGTGCTACGGCATTTATGTATTTAGTTTTAGTTTTATTTATGAGTTGAAGTATTTTTTTAATTATTAAATATTATTGGTTATTATTATTTTTATTTGTTATTAATTAATTAATAATCATTTTAAACGACGTTGAAAAGTAAAAAAAAAGGATTTTGTAAGTTCGCCATCATCGCGATAGATGGCGTCGCTTGTTCGCTCGCAGTAAAAATCGCCGAGCTAATATAAGCGAAACCGCGTCGTGATGATTTTTGTTCTTTCAAAGAACAAAAATTGACTTTATCTGAAATTAATAATTGATTAAAATATTTCGAATAAATTCGAAATATCCAATTAATAATTAATTTCTAGCTCCCAGCGACTATTTAGTATGGGAAAATAATTTTACGAAAATTATTTATTTCTTATAAAAATTATTTTCTAAGTGTCGTGGATGAATTAGTATGAAAATGTATTTTGATCGGAATTTATGAAATCTGTTAAATTGATTGAGCGAATCTAATATTTAATTTCGGAAATTTAAATAAAAAACTTAGAAACTTTCGGGGATTTCCCGAAATTCGACGGCAAGCGATAGGTGGCGATATTTCGCCAATAATTTTCGCTGTTAGTAATAATTTTCGGGTTGATAAAGCCCGAAAATTATCCGCCGTTGAGCAACCTTTCTCTGGGGTTAATGACTCTCCACCTGGAGGCCTTCAGCCAAAAGGTGGCAACCACAGCCGATTAGGTGGGGCGAGGTGGATTTTATTCACTCTCCCCTTGGGAATCGCGAAGTAGGACCTGCGGGGCGGCACTAGTCACCCGTCAGGAAGCGGGCACAAGAGGGCCGACGGAAGGGAATTAGCGACGCGTTTTTTTGTAAACAACGGGAGTATGATATTACCGAAGTCGGTAATGATATTAGTAAACGCCGTGTATGTATGGGTTTTGTTTAATTAATCGCCGTTATTATAAAATGTATAAATTTAATGTTTTGTTTATTAGAATAAAGAGGTTCTGTTTTTGATAAATATAATTAAATTTTCGAGTTTAATTAATTTAGATTTACCCTCGTTAGAATCCTGGACACCGGCGAACTTAAATCGAGCCGGGGGTAAAAGAAAATACGTCAAAAAGTACCCGTTACAAATTTTGATGGCGCTCGAACAGGGACCTGATTAATTTTTGGTAACGGGCCACGTAGTGTAGTTAAAGTTGACTTATCGTAAATTCATATTATCGTAAATCTTTTGGAACTTGGGGAACGAGAAGAAAATCGTTCCAAAACGCGATTAGCCGGGATGTGAATGTGTCGTCGAAAAGAAGTCGTTCAACCGGATGAAGGATGAAAATAGAACCATGAATCTCTGATGTAAACCAGTACCGAAATCTATAAGTGTCCGCAGTGTTCTGAGCAATTCAAAGATGAGACCATGCCCTGGAGGTATGAGTCACCGTCATCAAGAATTACCAGTCACTGAAATAGTCACGAAGTTGAAGAACTCGTTGAAATCAGAACCTGAGAAAGTCCTGTGTGCCACTATGTGGGCAGGCACCTGAAGTTGAATCCAAAGCCGAGTATGAGCAGAACTTGAACCACGACGCATCACCGTAGAACAACCGTGAGGAAGATCCATCCAAGGTCCCGATCGTGAACCAGATTCAGCGATGAGGACACCGGAAGAAGATCCGCGTAAAACCGAGTAAAGACCCCAAGTTCCAAAAGATACCAAATGTAAATTCGAGAGTCTGTTTAGTTACATAGTTTATTAGTACCAAGCCTGTTTATTGACCTGAAACCGTGAAAAGAAAATTATTTTTTGTTTGTAAGTTGAATGACATGGCGTGCGAAAGCCATCTATCGCGTTTTCGTCGTTTTCACAACCATGGAGATGTCAAAGACCAACAAGATGTTTACTGAACTTCAAAAAGGGAGAAGAATGGACCAGAAGAAAAGTGGCAAACCAAGTTCACCACTTTTCTTTCCAAGGAAAGAGGGGTATGACCCAAATTTTACTTTTTGTATTTGAGTATTTTAGTTATATTTTATTAATTACTTAAAAATTAATAGAAACAATTATTGTTATTAGTGCGGCGATTATTATTTAATTATTGTATTTATTTAGTTAATAATTTTATATTATTGTTACCGAAGGTATGATTAAAATTAAGAAATTAAGTGTGTGAGAAATTATTACGAAGCCGAGCGAATTAATTGTAATAGAAATTAAAAGACTGGGAAAATCATTCTAAGTTCCGAACAAGATTTAGTATGGGAAAGCGATGAATGGATATAAAATAAAAGAAATGACGATTATTATTTTGTAAGAAATAATTTAGGTAAGCGAAGATTTTATAAGTCCCGAGGACAATTTAGTATGGAAAATCAACGAATGGATATATAATGAAGGAAATTGCGATTAAAATAATAAAGAATTGAGTTTCGAAAATAAAAACTTAGAATTTGGCGAGACGAATGGATAGAAAATGAAAGAAATTACGATTAAAATAATAAATAATTATTTTTGAATGCTAGTTCGAGGACACCGGACAGGTGTCTAAAACGACCATTCCGGTTCGTTACAAGAGAGTTGGGGGAAAAATGATAAATGCCAAAATTTGGCTCGATAAGTAAGCAGTTCTTTCTCGGGAGAATTACTTGGGCGAACACTCTTCACCAAGTAATTCCAGAGGATGATACTCTACCTGGAGTCTGACCAAGGCCCAGGTAAGTATCGTGAACCGACCGGATGAAAGTGCTACTCCCCGTGCCGAAGCCTTCAGCTGAGGTACGGTAGGTGATCATAAGCCGTGTAGGTGGGAGCGAGGAGGATACTCTCCACTTGCTCTCGGGGTAGAGTTTAGGACCCCCCAGGGATGACGGCTAGTCGCCCTGAGGGGGTAGGGGGTGTTACTGGGAAACTAGTTAGTATTTTGTAGACCGCGTTTTTTTTTTTAGTTTCAACCGTGAATACCGTCGTGTATGTTTGGATAGAAAGTTTCTATTGTATTAGTGTATATTGCTTATATTGTTTTTTTTTATTTTGAACCGCGAATATGTGTAAAAAGAGTGTTCTAATGTATTGTTTATATTGTTTAATTTGATTATATTGTTCATATCGTTTATTAACATGATCAGGCCAATAAAGAGGTTTCCTTTTTCTTTGATTTATTGAAAATGAAGTGTTTTGTTTATATTTTGTTATTGATAATGTGATCCCTGTTTATGACCCTGGACTCCGGCGAGCAAATTTCGAGCCGGGGACAAATTAGTTATTGATATTTATAATTTTGAAAACGTGGACGTTACAAAAGTAAAAAAGATCTTGAAACATTACCACTAGAGTCTGTTGATATTTATATTAAAAGTAAAATAGATCATTATATAAATCGCCCGAATGAATTAGAAAAAACTTGGCTTGCGTCATTTTTATCTTGGTATAACTTTTCTACTAAAGAAAATAAAAAAAATCCCGTCAATAGTGATGAAGAGGAAGAATTAGAAGATAATACTCGTTCTTTAAAGCTTATTGACAATTCAGGATATGTACGAAAAAGAAAGCAGTCAAAAATATTACGATTTATAAACTACGATGAACAGACAGATCAAGAAAATTTCATAAGAGAGAACGTTATGCTATTTATACCTTGGCGAGATGAATATCAGATGATTGCTTCAGTAAAACCGTTATTTTCACAATATAGTAACATTATTAAAGAACGAAGACCAGAATTTATTTTTGACAAAGATATCGAGAAGATTTTGAATGATATAAAAATACATTTAGATGAATCAAATAACGAGAATAATGAAGAAGAACACACTCCAAGTAATTTTGAAGTGTTCAATAATCCAACTTGTGAAGGAGATGTAGCTATTGACTTAGCTGGTTTGACAAATGAAGATAAAATATGCAAAGAAAAAGATTTATATTCCGTACCAGTACCCCGATTAATTGATGAAGAAGAATATATTAACTTAGTATGTTCTCTTAATGAAAGACAACGAAGATTCTTATTACATTCATTGCATTGTTTCAAGATAAAACAATTGCCTTTTTATAATTGTGTGATTGGTAGAGCTGGTGTCGGTAAATCTAGATTAATTGAAGCTATTCACCAAACATTTATTCGTTTTATAAATTATGAATCAAATCAAAATTTAGATTCTATTAAAATTTTATTATTTGCACCTACTGGAAAAGCTGCTTTCGGAATCAAGGGAACGACATTACATTCTACTTTTGTACTGCCTCTGAATCAATGTTCCGCGAATCTTTGCCCATTAAGTAGTAGTACAAGAAATACGTTATTAGCTAGACTAAGAGATCTCAAACTTATTATTATTGATGAAATTAGTATGGTTGGTTCAAGAATGATACAATATATTGATTGTCGGTTAAAACAAATTTTCCAAACATCGAAAGCTTTTGGTGGCATATCGATTATTGTATTTGGAGATTTTAATCAATTATCCCCAGTAGGTGATAGATATATATTTCAATCTCATATAAAAGATCTTTACGGAGATATTATCGGCAATCCTTTATGGAATTTATTCACAAGTTTTCAATTAGAAGAAATAATGCGACAAAAAAATGATTTGAAATTTGCAAAAGCTCTCAACAATTTAGCTAATGATGTATTATCCCAAGAAGAATTTGATCTATTTGAATCTAGAGTAGTATTTAATGAAAATGATGTTCCTAATGATGCTACTCATTTATTCCGAACTAACGTTGAAGTTGATGAATATAATATGAAGATAATTAATAAAGATTCAAAAAAACAATCCGTTTTTGCACATGATAAAATTTCAGGTAAAGCCTCCGATAAAATGAATCAAAAATTGCTTAATCTATCTAGGACTTTAGAAGTAAAAGGTGCTCAAGGATTACCGTCACAATTATTACTCAGTATAAACATGAAGTATATGTTAACCGTAAATATTAATGTAGAAGATGGTCTTGTTAATGGTGCAGTAGGGATATTGAAAGGGTATAAATCAAATAATGGAGGAAATATTTTCCGTTTGTGGTTGGACTTTTTTGATGATCAAATAGGAAAAAAAAGAAGAAAAGAAATTTTTAAAGATGGAAAAAATAATTGGACAGCAATCGAA
>NW_025404193.1:10428-38983 GCF_020080835.1 Cotesia glomerata
GACTCTTGCGTCAAACAATCCAAGACTTTCAGACTTGCTTCCGAAAGATGAGCAAGAAATGAATCTTTTAATCCAGCCTACATATATCGTTGACGGAAAGACGATGGTTAAATTCGTTCCTGTGCATGTTATCCCGGAATTGTCATCACAAATTGACCATCTCGAAAATCAGTCACATCTAGATATCCAGAATGAAGACAGCACATTGAAAGAATTTTATTGGATCGAGGACAATGATTTTGATGGAAAAACTGACCTTGATAATGACGAGCAGTCTGCTGATGATGATGATAATGATGAACGGCTTAATAATGCTATGAAGACTGACTTAAAAGAATTGAAAGTTCCTGAGACGGTTGCTGACCATTCAAATGATCCTACAAATCAAGATCATGACCAGGTAATTTCCAGCCCGGTCATTATTACTGAAAATAGGAGCGAGCAGTTTGCTGATGATGATAAACGGCAGGACAATGCTATGGAGACTGACTTAGAAGAATTGAAAGTTCCTGAGACGGTTGCTGACCATTTAAATGATCCTACAAATCAAGATCATGACCAGGTAATTTCCAGCCCGGTCAAAATTACTGAAAATAGCAGCGAGCAGTTTGCTGATGATGATAAACGGCAGGACAACGCTATGGAGACTGACTTAGAAAAATTGAAAGTTCCTGAGACGGTTGCTGACCATTTAAATGATCCTACAAATGAAGATCATGACCAGGTAATTTCCAGCCCGGTCAAAATTACTGAAAATAGCAGCGAGCAGTTTGCTGATGATGATAAACGGCAGGACAACGCTATGGAGACTGACTTAGAAGAATTGAAAGTTCCTGAGACGGTTGCTGACCATTTAAATGATCCTACAAATCAAGATCATGACCAGGTAATTTCCAGCCCGGTCAAAATTACTGAAAATAGCAGCGAGAAGTTTGCTGATGATGAAAAACGGCAGGACAATGCTATGAAGACTGACTTAAAAGCATTGATAGTTGTTGAGCCAACTGACTATTCAAAGGATCCTACAAATCAAGATCATGACCAGCAAATTTCCAGTCTGGTCAAAATTACTGAGAATAGCAGCGAGCATTCTGCTGATGATGCTAATCCTCATAACAATGCTATGAAGACTGACTTAAAAAGATTGGGAGTTGCTGAGCCAACTGACCATTCAGAAAATCCTACAAATCAAGGTCATGACCAGCAAATTTCCAGCCTGGTCAAGATTATTGAGAATAGCAGCGAGCATTCTGCTGATGATGCTAAACGGCATGACAATGCTATGAATACTGACTTTAAAAGATTGGAAGTAGCTGAGCCAACTGACCATTCAAAGGATTCTCCAAATCAAGATCATGACCAAATAATTCCCAGCCCGGTCGAAACGACTGAAAATAACAGCAAGAAGTCTTCTAAAAAACTACGACATTACAATACGCGTGCAATAACTGGTGGATTCATCAAGGAGCCATCGACGAACCCTAATCTGGAGCAATCGACAAATACAAATTCTCGAAAACGGCCAGCGAGAACCGCAAAATGCGTTGCTTTAAGCAAACTCCATAACACAAAAAAGACACGCTGCAGGAAATTATTATTTCATTGATAAATTCCACAATTTCTAAGAAGGTCTTATCAAATTATTAAAAAAAAGTTCGGATTTCCCATGTTGTCTGAAACCGTAGCTCTGGTAAAAAATTTATTCGCGATAATCAAAATTCAAGTCGTCGGACACTAATGAAAAAATTGATATTTTATTATACTTTTAATATTGTTTATAGTGTCGTGAAGCGGGGAAACAAAAGTTTTATTCAAAATTTTAACGGCAACAATGGTTTAGAGCATAATTAAAAAAAAATTTTCGAGCGTCCTGCTAAGACCTTAGCAGAATGCTAGAGATAAAAAAATTTAAAATTTGAAAAAATTTATTCGCAATCGTTTCTGACAACGGAATGATTACATTGTCTTCATTATTTCATTGACAAATTCAACGATTTCTAAGAAGGTCTTATCAAATTATTAGAAAAAAGTTCGGATTTCCCATGTTGTCTGTAACCGTAGCTCTGGTACAAAATTTATTCGCGATAGTCAAAATTCAAGTCATCGGACACTAATGCAAAATTTGATATTCTATTATACTTTTAATATTGTTTATAGTGTCGTGAAGCGGGAAAACAAAAGTTTTATTCAAAATTTTAACGGCAACAATGGTTTAGAGCATAATTAAGAAAAAAAATTTTCTAGCGTCCTGCTAAGACCTTAGCAGAATGCTAGAGATGAAAAAATTTAAAATTTGCAAAAATTTATTCGCAATCGTTTCTGACAACGGAATGATTACATTGTCTTGTGATGAGACATTGATATAATTGAATATTTTGTAATTTAGTCGTCAATTCGTTCAATCATTATTTGCTTGCGGGCAAAATTTCCCTATCTAGAGACATTGTGGCTCGACCAAAACAAAAGAAAATTAATTTAATTCTTTGAAAACATATATTATAACGCGGAATTTTTATTTCATTGACAAATTCAACGATTTCTAAGAAGGTCTTATCAAATTAATAAAAAAAAGTTCGGGTTTCCCATGTTATCTGTAACCGTAGCTCTGGTAAAAAATTTATTCGCGATAATCAAAATTCAAGTCATCGGAAACTAATGCAAAAATTCATATTTTATTATACTTTTAATATTGTTTATAGTGTCGTGAAGCGGGAAAACAAAAGTTTCATTCGAAATTTTAACGACAACAATGGTTTAGAGCATAATTAAAAAAAAAAATTTTCCAGCGTCCTGCTAAGACCTTAGCAGAATGCTAGAGATGAAAAAATTGAAAATTTGCAAAAATTTATTCGCAATCGTTTCTGATAACGGAATGATTACATTGTCTTCATTATTTCATTGACAAATTCAACGATTTCTACGAACGTCTTATCAAATTATTAGAAAAAAGTTCGGATTTTTCATGTTGTCTGTAACCGTAGCTCTGGTAAAAAATTAATTCGCGATAATCAAATTTCAAGTCATCGGAAACTAATGCAAAAATTCATATTTTATTATACTTTTAATATTATTTATAGTGTCGTGAAGCGAGAAAACAAAAGTTTCATTCAAAATTTTAACGGCAACACCGGTTTAGAGCATAATTAAAAAAAAAAAAATTTCCAGTGTCCTGCTAAGACCTTAGCAGAATGCTAGAGATGAAAAAATTTAAAATTTGCAAAAATTTATTTGCAATCGTTTTTGACAACGGAATGATTACATTGTCTTCATTATTTCATTGACAAATTCAACGATTTCTAAGAAGGTCTTATCAAATTATTAAAAAAAAGTTCTGATTTCCCATGTTGTTTGTAACCGCAGCTTTGGTTAAAAATTTATTCGCGATAATCAAAATTCAATTCATCGGACACTACTGCAAAAATTGATATTTTATTATACTTTTAATATTGTTTATAGTGTCGTGAAGCGGGAAAACGAAAGTTTTATTCAAAATTTTAACGGCCACAATGGTTTAGAGCATAATTAAAAAAAAAAATTTTCCAGCGTCCTGCTAAGACTTTAGCAGAATGCTAGAGATAAAAAAATTTAGAATTTGCGAAAATTTATTCGCAATCGTTTCTGACAACGGAATGATTACATTGTCTTGTGATAAGACATTGATATAATTGAATATTTTGTAATTTGGTCGTCAATTCGTCCAATCATTATTTGCTTGCGGGCAAAATTTCCCTATCTAGAGACATTGTGGCTCGACCAAAACAAAAAAAAATTAATTGAATTCTTTGAAAACATATATTATAACGCGAAATTTTTATTTCATTGACAAATTCAACGATTTCTAAGAAGGTCTTATCAAATTAATAAAAAAAAGTTCGGATTTCCCATGTTGTCTGTAACCGTAGCTCTGGTAAAAAATTTATTCGCGATAATCAAAATTCAAGTCGTCGGACACTAATGCAAAAATTGATATTTTATTATACTTTTCATATTGTTTATAGTGTCGTCAAGCGGAAAAACGAAAGTTTCATTCAAAATTTTAATGGCAACAATGGTTTAAAGCTTAATTAAAAAAAAAAATTTTCCAGCGTCCTGCTAAGATCTTAGCAGAATGCTAGAGATAAAAAAATTTAAAATTTGCAAATATTTATTCACAATCGTTTCTGACAACGGAATGATTACATTGTCTTCATTATTTCATTGACAAATTCAACGATTTCTAAGAACGTCTTATCAAATTATTAAAAAAAAGTTCTGATTTCCCAAGTTGTTTGTAACCGCAGCTCTGGTAAAAAATTTATTCGCGATAATCAAAATTCAAGTCATCGGACACTACTGCGAAAATTGATATTTTATTATACTTTTAATATTGTTTATAGTGTCGTGAAGCGGGAAAACGAAAGTTTTATTCAAAATTTTAACGGCAACAATGGTTTAGAGCATAATTAAAAAAAAATTTTTCCAGCGTCCTGCTAAGACCTTAGCAGAATGCTAGAGAGGAAAAAATTTAAAATTTGCAAAAATTTATTCGCAATCGTTTCTGACAACGGAATGATAACATTGTCTCCATTATTTCATTGACAAATTCAACGATTTCTAAGAAGGTCTTATCAAATTATTAAAAAAGAAGTTCTGATTTCCCATGTTGTCTGTAACCGCAGCTCTGGTAAAAAATTTATTCGCGATAATTAAAATTCAAGTCGTCGGACACTAATGCAAAAATTGATATTTTATTATACTTTTAATATTGTTTATAGTGTCGTGAAGCGGGAAAACAAAAGTTTCATTCAAAATTTTAACGGCAACAATGGTTTAGAGCATAATTAAAAAAAAAATTTTCAGCGTCCTGTTAAGACCTTAGCAGAATGCTAGAGATAAAAAAATTTATTCGTGATAAATTTATTCGCGATAATTAAAATTCAAGTCGTCGGACACTAATGCAAAAATTGATATTTTATTATACTTTTAATATTGTTTATAGTGTCGTGAAGCGGAAAAACAAATGTTTTATTCAAAATTTTAACGGCAACAATGGTTTAGAGCATATTCAGAAAACAAAATTCCCAGCGTCCTGCTAAGACCTTAGCAGAATGCTAGAGGTAAAAGAATTTAAAATTTGCAAAAATTAATTCGCAATCGTTTGTGACAACGAAATGATTACATAATCTTCTTGTTAGCCATCGAAATAATCGAATATTTTGAAATTTGGTCGTCAATTCAGCCAATTATGATTTGCTTGCGGGCAAAATTACTCCATCTAGAGACATTGTGGCTCGACTAAAACAAAAAAAAATTAATTGAATTCTTTGAAAACATATATGATAACGCGAAATTTTTATTTCATTGACAAATTCAACGATTTCTAAGAAGGTCTTATCAAATTATTAAAAAAAAGTTTTGATTTCCCATGTTGTCTGTAACCGTAGCTCTGGTAAAAAATTTATTCGCGATAAACAAAATTCAAGTCGTCGGACACTAATGCAAAAATTGATATTTTATTATACTTTTAATATTGTTTATAGTGTCGTGAAGCGGGAAAACAAAAGTTTCATTCAAAATTTTAACGGCAACAATGGTTTAGAGCATATTTAGAAAAAAAAATTTTCAGCGTCCTGCTAAGATTTTAGCAGAATGCTAGAGATAAAGAAATATAAAATTTGCAAAAATTTATTCGCAATCGTTTGTGACAACGAAATGATTACATAATCTTCTGGTTAGCCATCGAAATAATCGAATATTTTGAAATTTGGTCGTCAATTTGGCCAATTATGATTTGCTTGCGTGCAAAATTACTCCATCTAGAGACATTGTGGCTCGACCAAAATAAAAAAAAATTAATTGAATTTATTGAAAACATATATTATAACCCGAAATTATTATTTCATTGATAAATTCCACACTTTCTAAGAAGGTTTTATCAAATTATTAAAAAAAAGTTCGGATTTTCTATGTTGTTTATAACCGTAGCTCTGGTATAAAATTTATTTGCGATAAACAAAATTCAAGTCCTTGAACACTAATGCAAAAAAGTACATGTTTCTTATGCTGTCTGTAACCGTGGCTCTGGTAAGGAAATTATTCGTAATAAACAATTTTCAAGTCCTTACACTCATAGTAAAATTGATATATTATCTTAATTTCAATGTTGTTTAAAGGGTTGTGAAACAGGAAAACAAATGCTTTTCCCATAAATTTAACGGCAACAATATTCTAGCTCGGACAGAAAATAAAGTCTTCAGTGCTCTGCTTACTCATAAGCATAATGCTTGAAAGTTCACATTTTTCACGTTCGGCGCTACGTTGACGTAAACTTATCGTCGCTGTACTGTTACTCATTTTTACGTTACATGTCCACGAAGCATTATTTGTCGCAAGCTTTATTTGCTAGTAGTTCTTTGGCTTGGTTATATCTGCAAATATTGGTCGTCAATATGTCGCTAAAGGTATTTATAATTGAATTTTTATTATTGTTTTAATTTTCTTTTATATTTTTGTTCGTGCTTACTGACGTAACCTAACTTAAACTTATGTCGGTCTATTTTTTTTAATTTTTGTACCATTTTGTGCAATCCTAATCATGTGACTCTCAGTTTTTTAATATTATTCATCTAATGTAGTGCTTATCTATCTATCTAAGGATGGTTTGCATGTAAATTTTCTGGATGATGCTAAAGTTTCAATTTACGCATTTTATTTTTTTGAGATTTTTAATTGCGTTTTCTTTCAGATTAATTTTCGTGGAGTACTCGAAATTGAAGAGGAGTATAATAAATTTCTCCTAGAATTTAATCGTTACAGTGAAGCACACAATGTAAAATCGTTTGCAGATCTTTCTGTATTGGAGAAATTTCTGCCGACACTGAAGATGTCCACAAGGTATCATAAAAATTTACTACAAAGTTTAAGATATTGCGTCATTCACGACGTCTTACCGCTGCGCGATGATGTGAAGGAGAAAAGCCGACATCCTGAGTGAATCATCAAAACACGTTGGCCAGCCTATCTATTTTCACTTTCCTCAAAGTTTGTTGTCGCTCTGAAGCAGCTACCTGATGACATCTGCGCTTCTTTTGTCAACTCTGTGTCATCGAGCGTAAGCAGGATGCACATCCTCGCCGTGTTCAACCTCATACACCCGGATCGTGAGTTGCCCGATTCTCTCTACCAGAAGCTGAGGTGTTGCTTTTCAGGAGCTGTTACTTATTCACTATCCGGCTTTAGCACAGGTCGAAATGCCGCGTATGGTCTCGTTCGGTGAGCAGCATACTATGGAATGGTTGGAGAGGTAGAAAATTTTGCTTAAACCACAGCATCAAATTTTCGTAGAGCGAAGTCGTTCCTGCCGCCGTCTGCGCAATCACTTGACGGAGAATTCTGAGTTGTCATTTCAATCAACGAGTTTGTCTGTTAGTCATTCATAACTAAAAACGCCGAACAAAACAACCTCACCGTTACGAAGGGAGTCGCCAAGTCCATCACACTTGCATAGAGCAAAATCCTCGAAGCCTAAGGTACTTTCTACTTCGCCTGTCTCGAAACAAGTGTTAAAAAGCCAACCGTTAAGAAAAAAGTCGAACGCTTCGACGACCCAGAGAAACATAATGAAATCGTCTGTTGCAAAGAGAAATACTATCGTCTCGTTGATGTTTTCACCGGAAGATGACATGATGGAGTACGAGTCGTCATTCTCCCAGCAGACTATACTAGCACGGCATCGGGAATGCATGGAACGCAGAAAGTCTTTAATTTCTTCGAAATCTTCTGCGAAAGGTTCTGAAAATAGAACTCACGACAGTGAACTGTCCCAGAATTCGAGCATTCTGCAAGAAACGGTCGAGAGTGTTCAGTTAGTAACGACACTAGAGCAGCTAAGTGCGATGCCAACGAAGACTAAGAATTCAGCACAGGATTCTAGTCAACTAGTAACCGAAAATTCTATGGATTTGTCCTTATCAGATGCTGAAAAACATGTCCGAACTCTGAATAGAGATGTAATATCCGACGGTTTCGCGTCCTCCACGCTGTTATCAAGTGCAGAAACAACAATCATCAGCACTGAGGCAACGGCTGTTGATCCGCCGGCTGCGGAAAAAACATTACAGGACGCTCATTGTTGCTTTTTTGCCTCTGAAAGTCCTAATAAACGTAATTTAAAGCGAAGACGGATAGTCATGCATGATACGGTGGTCATGCCAACGCAGGTTTTAGACGATCCGGAACTGTCAGACGGTAACCAGCAAGTAGAAGATCCGCCGTCATCGCCTAAATATATTATTAAAGAGACTTCAATGCTAAAACCCAATCCCACAAATTTAATACCGTTACCGACATCACAGAACAATGGCCGTGAGCTTCAGCATTCTTCTTATGACCAGGATGAAGACACTACAATGCACAATTCCAGCTCGATCGAGGATAACCATTCCAATGAAAGAATTAACCTAGATAACACCACGTCGGAATCTGTCGTATTGGACACTCAAGTTGCTGATCAATCAAAGAAATCTGTTAATTTTCAGATGCAACTGAGTCCTAGCCCAGTTAAAATCCAAAAAAAATGCAGCAAGCAGTGTGCTGAAAGTTCTCAACGGCGTGACACGATTGTCTCAAATGATATGCAAGTTGCTAAGCTGGCTAAGCATTCAAATGTTCCTTAAATTCAACATCATGAGCGACAAATTTCCAGCCTTGTCAAAGATGAAAAAAGCAACAAGCAGTCTGCTGTTAGCACTCAACGGCGTGACACGACAATTAAGATGGTCTCAAAAGTTACTCAAGTTGCTGAGCAAGCTAACAAATCTATGGATGATCAGGTTCAACACAGTAAAAAGATTATCCCCAGCTCGGTCATAGAGACAAATAAATTTAGCGGGAAATCTGCTGGAGGCAAACAATTCAATCGCTCCACATCACAGACTGTAACCAAGGATGGCAACAATGAAAAGCTACCAAAGCAACCTGCTCATGTCCAGGCTACTGGAACGCCGATCGTCAGCCCCAGTACAGTCGCAAGTAAAATCCAAAAGCAGCCTGCTAAAAGCTGTACTCCGAAGTCATCCCCTAGGAAAAATTCTCGGAAACGACTAGCGAGAGCCGCCAAATCCGTGGCTTTAAAAAAGTTAACTAACTCAACAAAGACGCGGGCAGTGAAAAAATAATAAATTTTCTTACAATTTTTATGTTAATATTTTAGATTAACGTCATTTTCATAATTTATTTATTAATCATATTTATTTTTACATTTTACTCACCAGTTGTTTATATTTACTTAAATTTTTAGTTCATTGAAGGAAATTCATCAGATAATGAATGTGTTATTCGAAATTTATGTTTCTTTAAATAACCTTCAAAATTTATTATAATTATATATTTATTCATTACTTCTAAGTATATACAGTTATTAATTTTTCCCCTTTCCTATATATTTGTTATATTTCTTACAGTCCAGGTAAAGTAAATATTTAATTTTGTAAATGTTCCGAATGTCATCTACGTCGTCTGCTTATTTATCAAACAGCATCGCTCAGAAGGCACTTGCAGAACTTCTTGTTCGGACGTAAACTTCTGAGTAACTTTCGGTCCTACTGGGCAATTGATTTAGGGTTAAGATTTTGTTGACGATTTGAAGGAGCTTTTGATCCTTGTCTCCAGGAATGTTCTTGATAAGCTCGGCCAGGATACCGTTTTCACCAGAGGCCATGCCTCTAGATAGGGAGATTTCGCCTTCAAGCAAATCATAATTTGGAGAACCGACGACCAAATTTTCGGAAATTCAAATATATCACTGGCCAATGAGGATAAAATACAAGTATTTGGTTAGCTGAATCGATTGCAAATAAAGGTGTAAATTCGAACTTTTTGACTTTAAGCATTCTGCTTTTGTCTTAGAAGGGCTGCAAGGACTTTCTTTTCCATCTGCTTTAGAATATTGTTGCCGTTAAAATTATGAAAACAACTTTTGTTTTTCTGCGTAACAACCCTCCAAACATTATTAAAATCACGATAAAATATTAATTTTATCATTAGCGTCTGAGGAATTGAATTTTGTTGATTACAAATAATTTTGTTACCAGAGCTACGGTTATAGACAAAACAGGAATTTGGTCCGTTTTTTAATAATTTAATGAGATATTTTCAGAGATTGTTGAATTCATTAATAAAATAATAATTCCACGTTATAATATTTGTTTTCAAGAAGTAAATTAAATTTTTTTATTTTGGTCGAGCCGCGATGCCACTACATGGAGAGATTTTGCCCAAAAGCAAATCATAACTTGGTAAACCGACGACCAAATTTTCGGAAACTCAATAATTTCATTGTCCAATTAGAATTACTTAAGCATGCGCTTAAGGCCTGCATGTTTGGTTTTACCTAACTTTTGTAAAACTTTCATGAAATTATAATTCATTAATTATATTTATGCATTTTATAGGTTAACCTACACATAAATTTCTATACATTAACAGAATGTTCATTAATCCTGAAAAAATTTGGGTTACTCAATGACGCGCGCCAAGTACAAAAAAAATTTTTTTTTTTAATTTTTAAATTTTCAACAAATTTTTTTTCAATTTTTTCAACATTATGACGGTTTCTTGGTATTTTTTTTGTATTTCACATCTTTTTGTAAGGAATAGAAATTATTAAAACGAGCATTATTTTTTTTGTAAACTTCGAATCGAATGTTATTGGGATGAGTTTTATGAACGTGGACTTGGCGCAATTTTTTACAGTGAAACTGTTTTTGTTCGGATTTGCTAGAACTGTTCTCTATAGGCAAAAATTTTTTACTGTGAATTTATAGGAATAATACGATATTATAATTAAAGAACAGATTTTTTGGGACTGTTTTTATCTTAGAAGTTTTATTTTATCACGTGCAGTTACAAAGTTATGACCAATATTAGTATCGAAATTCATGCTTTATTTGCATCATTTGCTAAAACTGTTCTCTATAGGCAAAAATTTTTTCCTGTGAATTTATAGGAATAACACCGTATTATAATTAAAGAACAGATTTTTTAGGACTGTTTTTATCTTAAAAGTTTTATTTCATGACGTGCGGTTACAAAGTTATGACCAATATAAGTATCAAAATTCATGCTTTATTTGCATCATTTGCTAAAACTGTTTTCTCTGAATAAAAATTTTTTCCTTTAAATTTATAGGAATAATACGATATTTTAATTAAAGAATAGATTTTTTGGAACTGTTTTTATCTTAAAAGTTTCATTTTTTGACGGGCGGTTCCAAAGTTATGACGAAAATTAGTATCAAAATTCATGCTTTATTTGCATCATTTGCTAGAACTGTTCTCTATAGGCAAAAATTTTTTCCTGTGAATTTATAGGAATAACACCGTATTATAATTAAAGAACAGTTAATTTGAGACTGGTTTTAACTTAGAATTCCAATATTATACTTGTTGTAATTATGTTCCAATTGAAATTTTTAATTGAATCTTTTTTGCGCTTTTTACAATAGAAATATTTATAATCATAATAATAAATAATTACTATTATTATTGTGTTGACAAACAATTATCATTATTATTGAAAATTTATTAATCAGGTGGATAATTTATTAATGCAATGATAATATATGCAATTTAATTTGGATTAATTTCGATAAACTTTGTTTGCTATCATTCGATAAACGTTATATGTACAAATAAATAAACATCGTTAACAACGCTATAGTCCTGAACTGCTGAACAGACGTTTTTAAAAAATTGGACATCGTTGATGAAATCTTTGCGTGATTTATCTGTCTAGTTATAAAGAAATTGTAATTGTCTGCAAACAGTATTGTGACATAATATAGTTATTTTTTAAAATCTTGCTTTTTGGACAGCAGTCTGCTAAATTCTTATGATACGTTTTCGGATCTTCGAACAAGAAATTGTTTTTTTAATCATTATTAGACATTTGTTTTTTATCTCCGTTTTATGACTATAGTTTCGTCAAGCTAAAGAAATCCTATCTGTTACGATTTCAGTTGCCACAAGATCCTAAAGCAAATAAAATAACAATTTTCCTAACTTCCGTTATACGAGCAAGCATTACGCCATGAAAAAAGTTGCTCGAAAAAGATGATCGAACCATCAATCGCTGTCACTACAGAGCGACTTTGCAGCGCCGATGCCTTTGTAATCTTTTTCAATTATAAATAAACCTGAAGCAGCAGCAGCAACGTTTACTGCATCACTAACTATTTAGCAACTCTCTATCAACAAAAGCATAACGCAGATATTATTAAAGTGTTTTTCATTCGATGTGTACGAGTTATTAAAGTAATTGTATAATGGATTTTTTTTCTGTATCATCAAAATTGTTTATATTTCTAACTGGAATGAAAAGGGATTATAGGACAATAATTTAACATTGAGGAGAATCTAGGATACTAAGTAAAAGACATACATAGCGAATGTACAGTAGAATCAATAATAAGTATTATATGATAATAATTATTGTCATATAATACTTATTATTGATATAGTATATTATGTAATTATATAATAATGAACACAATTATCAAAAAATTCATTTTATTATAGAGAAACGCGGAAAATATCATAAAGTTGTATATAAACCGAACAGTAAATCATAGTATCATTATTAAGAATTGAATAACGTCTACCACTAAGTAATTAAACTAACTGTAGATACAGAAAAATTTTTTGAAAATTAATTATCGATAGCAGCTTGCTTAGTCAAACAACTATTGCATGTGAACTTACTGTAATAACGAGTATTGGATACGGGTATTTCATAGCTATCTGCACGATAAACACATATTATTATTACTACCGATAGCTATGAATTACTAGCGGATACCCTTGACAAACTAATTTACGATCAAAAAGATGTGCTGGTGACATGTGCTGAAGCAGATTGCGGTCGTGCAGACATCAATTTATGATAACAATTGTCATCCACATTATCATACAGTTCTTGTATAAAGTGTCCAGCTTTCCACAAGAATTCGCTCAGTTCAGATATAGGGAATGAAGTTGTTTCGTTCCGTGAGTTGAGAAGAATTATATTCCTTGGCGCTGATATAGTCGATTCAATATGTTTTTTTATCAGAGCGGATTTATCTACTTCACTCAGAGTTGCAGGTGGCTTGACTTCATCACGAAATTTATGTGGCGAAATGTTTGGCAACGTACAATCAATCTTCTCTGAACAGTTATTTACTACAACAGATTGCTGTACTATAACTGATCTCTCCTTCTTGGCTGGAATTACAGCGCGAGATTTGTCTGCAAAGTATTCATGAAAAATTACGATCTTTAATAGTATATGTGATATATGATACTACTTAAAAAATAAGAAAAAAAAAACTTAATGTGTAGATATATTGAAATACTATAAACGTGTAATTTTCCAAAACTATCTTATTAATTCTAATGCAACAATCAGAAAAATTTTTCACAGTCAGCTCATTAATTTTGATTATTCAATACTATACAAACCAATTTTGATTGACACACTGCTGCGTTTGTATTCAGCATTATGCTTGCGATGCTGCTTAACCAATTGGTGATTGAGGCAAGATGACGGACAGTTCGTTATTACTGTTGGAGATTTATGTTTTATCTCCTAAAAATAAATAGCATAATTGATACTAAATGTCTACTACATTAACATCTTCCGAACAACTTAAGCACTTACGGTGGTATCAACAGAAATGAACAAAGATCGGTATTTTTTAGCTGGATGAAACAGATTGTTGACACGAGACCTTCTTCTCTTCAAATCAAGTGGCATTTTAATGACAAAAATTATCACAATGTATGTAGCAAACGATTTAACAGATAATTCAACTGGTTGATAAAGCTCTGCCTTAAATTTATAACTCACAATTCTTACAATGATTACCGGACGATTCGAAGCAGACGTGACGTTCTAGATGGATATAAAAATGGATACTGAATGTCACTAACAGTACTGAACGTTGCCACCTTACAGGGCGATGTCAGCGCTCACGGAGATAGTGGTGAATGTCTAAAACATCTTAAATACATCTGCTGGTGATATTACCAACGGCTGATGATGTGGAAATATTGTTATCGAATAGCAAGCATAAGTACATTCTGTTCAGCGCCAATTTCGAACACATTTAGCATGTGTTTGACGAGGAAAGCAATTCGACAAATAAGAATTCTTTAGCCAATTTCCTTTTGAATAAAAAAAAAAAATTGATTCTTAGCGGATATCTTATTGGAGTCTGTTAACTAAATGTTAACCAATTTTCAAGTTATCTAATCGTTGTACAGGGCTCATAACTCGCTATAATTAAGTAAACAACCGATAAAACTGCAAAAATTTGAAATAACACGAAAATTTCGAAGCGAAGCTCGTTGCCGATACGTAACGATTATTCAATAAATAATGCTTACTTTCAAAGCAAAATGCGGACAGTTATTTTTTTTAGTTTTTATGAAAACTTTTTGATGTTACCGAAATATTGATAAAAATTCTCTTTTGCTGGACGAAAATAAAAATAGTAATAAGGTTATAAAAAAAATTATATCAATAATTTAAAAGGACTCCAGATTCGAGGCTGAAAAATTTGTTACAAGCCACGGCGTGCTTAGAACTGAAATGTTCTGCTTGAAGATTCCATATTTTCGGGCTTTTAAAAAAAAACTCATTCAAAATATTTCTGTTTATTCAACAATTGTTAATTGACAAGAGGAAAATACATCAATTACATTTATGATACCATAATTTAAAAAATTCATGGCATATGATACAAAAATTCAGTGTTACGGAAATAAAACATAGTGATATAATTAAGTATATGTCAATTTTCATTAAAATCAATTATGAAGATTTAATTAATTGTACTTGCCGTGGCCTCTTGTTTTGATATCAAAAATAGGATCTCGTTGTGTTGATCTTTTGAGCACGTCACCTTTTTTCCACAACAGCAATTTAATACTATCGAATGCTGAAGTCGCCGACTAGTCAATGATGTCTTGAGAGATGATTTTTTTTGGTAAGGCATTCTTACCATCTGCAGAATGCCTAACCTACCAGAAGAATCCTTCTTGAAAGCGAACGATCTTGATAGTACTACTGATCGAAGATCAGTTTGTCGTTCGTTATCACTCAATAAAGTCTCCGAAAGAGCGCTTTCCTGACCAGTCGAAAAGTGTTGAGGTGGTAATTCAATCGCAGGCAGCAACGATTGTTCGGGCACATCTTTCGGACCATTCTGCGACCCGGCGTCCGCAATGTTTAAACCTTCGTTTCTTATTTCTAGTTGTCGATTAACGGGATGCTGGATATATGATGTATTTATCTTGACGATCGTCTCCACTTTTATTTCACACATCAACGACAGGATGACTTCTGATTTCGGAAAATCTGGAAATAAATGACAGTATATCCACTTCAGTAATTTTACTGGGATATATTGTTGACGATGAATGATATATTGCAGATTCTCCGACATTTCGGAAATACATATCGCAATTGACTTGACCAACTCGCTCTTAATGTCGGCCCATATTGATTGGACAGCGACATCGGGATAATTCAATTTCGTGACCACGTATTTCGACCAAGTGGTTGGATAATACTGGATCAATACATTGAAGGTATGAATAAATTCCTGTCTAGTTTTAGGTTCCGAAAAGATTGATTCAGCAAAAGTTTTCAGAGTCGTTACGTTCACATCGAATGAATTATGATTTGTGGTATTAGCTTTTAAAAATGCAACCAGTTTCGTAATTAAATCGTCAAACTTAGCATTCTGCTTGCGAATATGTCCACAACCTATATATGAAATAATTCGACAATTAAATACTTACATAAAGTTACATAAATAATACTACTAATACTCGCAATTAAAAAGGCAAAACCAATACAGTCATGCATTAACGAATCGAATATAATGAAGGTAAATTAGAATTTAAAATAATCGGCAGATCATGTTATAGTGTCAATAGGGTTAGACAGCATGAAAATAAAATACTTACATTCACTACGGGTAACGTAGTGTTGATGAATGAGTTCTCGAAATCTTCAGGAATAGCGCTCATCTTTTAAACATTTACTGAATTAACAATTTAAGAAACAGCACAAAAATATATGCGATTCGATAGAATGCATGCGTGAGTGTCAGAAGTTACAACAATATTGCCAGATATAAATGGAGCCCCTAGCGAATGACTCAGTAGCGACGTAACTAACAATTTCTGGTACTAAATGCTATGTGCACGGAAAAGTGTAACACTTGGTCAATATGGGGGATACGGATCACATTAATACAAACCAGTAGACGACTGACTGAAATAAAAAATAGAAATTTATTTCAAAGGTTCTTAATGAATCTTACATTAAATTAACAATAGTCCAAGCTATAAGCATTAAAAATATTTAAACATAGAATGAAAAGTTGAAAAGTATGCTGTAATGTAACAGTTAAAATTACCTATTTAATGTAATAGCAGATTGCTACAGGACAAAACAGTGCTTACTGACTAAACTGATATTGAGGTGCAACTGAGATAGGAAACTGATAAGAGCTCAAACATCGATATAACAATAAAAACTACATGCTACAGGTTTACATAATATTGAAACTGAGTGCAAAAAAAAACTGAGAGCTTAAACTCCAAAATAATATCATAGCAGTACGCTGTTAAGCGAACGAAAAACAATTAAACATCGGGATGTTCAATTTCTTCTTCTTCCGATGGCTCGTTAAAAGCTTGACTGATTTGATCGTCCAGTAAATCGGGTAGCTTGCCCACCACAGACGTCAAAAGTGCTGCTTCAACCTCGAAATCATCTATGTCAGACGAGTCAGACAAGTCGAGGCGCAATATTTTGGACAAATCTTTACCCTTTCGCACCTGTCTTGGCTTAGCAATATTCTGAGCACTTGAACCTTGTTGTAAAAATGGAACTTTTTGATTAGGTAAATGAACCGGAGTAAGATGTAGTGGATCAGCAATTATCGCACTTGCCGAAGGCACCGATTGCTGGGTGAGTACTGATTGATTGTTGGAAGACGTCAGTGTATTTTTTTTAATTCCCCTAACTTCTGCCGGTACAGTCTTTTCAGGAGTTGGACGATTGTGACGGACTGATAACTGAAATGTATAAAAAACGGATTAAAAAAAATAGCAAGATTCTTGTGATTGATAAAAAAAATAACCAATAATATTTACAACGCCATTTTCATTTGTTATGACACTTGCAATTGCTTTGTCTGCAAAGTTTAGCCATTCCGTGTAATATGCGGATCGCAATGTTGTCATGTTCTCAACAAAGGTGTCAAAAAAATTATCGTGATTACCCGTCGAGCGTCGCTTCTTTGGCGGTTCCCCATTAAACATTATGTTTAAATAATTTGCTTCAATTACTTACACCAAATACAACTGACCGATAGCAATGGCGAATACGGACTGAATGTGCTTCGCAGTAGAGCGAGAAAAAGGAGTAATGTATACTGCAGTGCCACTATATTCAACATCGTGAACTAAAATTAATCTAAGATCGAAAGCAAAGCCAAATGCGATCCTCGCAACCTTCTAAAGAACATAGTAATTAAAAAAAATATCCATTTTATTATTAGTGACTGAGGACTTGAATTTCGTTAATTGTTTATTGTTTAAAAATTATTTCGAAGAGTCAATTATTTAGTTAGCCGAAACGATTGCAAATGACTTTTTTTTTTTATTCAAAATATTAAAGTTTAAGCATACTGCTTACATTTCAGGAGAGCGTTAACATCTTTTTTCTCTATCTGCTCTAAAATATTGTTGCCGTTAAAATTATGGAAAAAGCTTTTGTTTTCCTGCTTCACAAGACCCGACGACCAAATTTTCGGAAAAACTAATCAGTTTAATGGCCAATTAAAAAAAATTACAATTATTTGGATAGCAGAAACGTTTGCAAATAAAGTTTTGTAATATTGAAGATTTTTTATATAAAGCATTCTGCTCTCGTCTTAACAAAGCGCTAAATACTTTTATTTATTGTTTTATTATTATTATTATTGTTTTATAAACCATTTAAACTTGATTACAAAAGAGAATGAGGTGAAATTATTCTCTCAACATCTTTTCCTTTTGTCTGGCAAGCTTCTTTTTGCTCAATTCCTTTTTAGATGGCTCTTCTTCAGTGGCTTTGGTAACCACGTCTTCTTTTTCAGTCAGAATGACTTCGATGTGATAAGGTGAGCTTATGTAAGGGTTAATACGAACGTGAGCACGGTAAGTCCTTCTGCGCAAGCACGGAGCTTTTGATGGCTCGAGCGGTTTCTTTTTCCAAAATTTTGTTGCCGTTAAAATTATGTGAAAAACTTTCGTTGACCTTTTTCACAAGCCATCGAAAAACATTGAAATTAAGATAAAATATCAATTTTATCATTAGTGTCTTGGATTTTGTTTATTACAAATATTTTGGGGAAACATTTCTACCGATGGATAATTTCATAATACAATGATGATATATGCATTTCATTTGGATTAATTTCGTTCAACTTTGTTCGCTATTTTGTCATTTGATATACGTTATATATAGAAATGAATAAACATTGCTGCTCACATCATGGAATACACGAAACAAAAGAAACTAGGACTATCAGATATTTTCAGTTCGTTGCGACGACAGTACCATCAAAATTTTTTGTTTTCGTCTGTAAATAAAATTTAAATTATAAAAAATGTCATGCCGACCAGGCAGATACGTGGAAAAAAGTACATACCAGGATATATTATCATATTTATCAACCGATTCAGAAAAATATGTTGATGGAAATAATAAGCTGCGGATCTCTGCTGTCAACTTTAAAGATCTCGCTGAGTTTGTCTATGGTAGAAACACCAAATCGGGAAGAAACAAGTTGAAGAAATTACTTCGAGCTAATTCAGCAAAAATTGTACAGGATTTCGGTTAGCACTCATTAGCACAAGCATCATGCTCTTCCTGAGTCTTTCTGGTCGCGTAAATTTTACTAAAATTGGAGGAGCAGAATAGTAAAAATAAGTTGACGATGTTTTCTTTTCAGGTACTGAATACATGAATGATCCCCAGAACTATGGTTCCCGCTACGATCGTCAACGGTGGAATAATATATTGCTTGAGGTCCTCCCACGATATTATAATAAATTACGTGATGATCAAATGTCAAAGCAGGACTGGGAAAACATACGGCGCGACCATTTTAGATTCCCATACGGAGCCCCAACAGCGGACGCTATCCGGCTATACTATAGCAAGAAAAAAGAGGATTTTCTTGGACAGATAGCCGCCCAAATTCCCACAGTTGCTTACCAGTCGCCCGTTCGAGTTTCGATAGCAGCAATGGGCAATTTTAGCCTGACTATACAAACCGACCCAACTGTCTCACCTCCACCGATAACATCACCAACTGGCGTCCTTCCAGTACCTGCTAGGGACAATAGAGAAGCAGTAGCAGCGGCAGTAGCAGGAGAAGTCGCAGTACCGGGACCTTCAAATCGTCCAAAACGAAGACGGAGAATTTCTAGAGATCTGCTAAGTCCCGATCGCTTTTCGCCAAGACCAAGTGGCACCCACTCGAAAAAAAAATTTTGTAAAGATACTGCTTAACACGCGTTGGGTTAAATTTGCACGTCGTTCATTAAATCTATGTTAGAATTTTCTGTCCAGTTATAATAAAATTGTTACTGTTTGCAGACGTAATGGCTTAGCAAAACGCTGATGTCATTATTTCGTTGTCAGAAACAATTGCCAATAAATTTTTGCAAATTTTTTATTTTTAGCATTCTTGAATATGCTCTAGACCATCGTTGCCATTGAAATTTTAGATAAAACTTTTGTTTTCCTGCTTCACAATAATTTCGCATTATAATATATGTTTTCTTAGAATTCAATTAATTTTTTTTTGTTTTGGTCGAGCCACAATGTCTCTAGATAGGGAAATTTTGCCCGCAAGCAAATCATGATTGGCCGAATTGACGACTGTTGCGTAATTATCAAGTATTCGCGCCAGAACACTTGGTAACTTCGCAATCTACTACACCAGAGGTGCTTCTACGGACGCGCCCTCTGATTCTCGGGATTCAGCTACGCGCCAATCCATTTTTATTATTAGCCTCCACGTGCTCCAGCTCAATGATCCAATTGTGAAATCAATTAAGCTCAATCCACGCTCTGATTCAAGTCACAAGGCCAATCATCGACAATTATTCAGTTTGGCAACTCAGGTATTCATTAGAGTATTTATTGATCGAATTTATATTAAACTAGCTGATACCCGCCCGCTTCGCTGGGCATACAATAAAATTTTATGTTGTAACCTAGATGAAAAATATAAACAAAATGATTAATTTCAAAAAGATAATTAATATAAATTTTGAATTAGAGAAAAGTGATTGTTTATGATAACCGGTGTTAGCGAGTATTAAATACATGAGAAAAGTATTTTATTATTAATAATCAATCAATCAATGGGTCAGTTAGTCAGTAAATCTGTCATTAGACAGATTTCCGCATCACCCATGACGTACTGTGTAATGAGATGCGTTCCCATTATAATAATGTTATCCTAAACATTTAGTCTAGACCGGATAGGTCAAATGGTAGAGTAGCCGACATGTCACCGGAAGGTTCTGGGTTCGAATCCCTGTCCGAGCTATCTGAATTTTTCTCGCATATTCTGTAAACTCTTATTAAGAAGGTCCTTCCTATTTCTTTCTCAATCTCTTCCTCCTCCAATTATTCTGTTACGTGAATGTTGGAACGATTCACGTAATAATTATCCGTAACTCCTATTCTTTTCCGCTTCATAGTATTATTTAATTTTAAAAAATGTCAATAATTTTTTTAATTTTTAAAAAATGTTAATAATAAAATACTTTTCTCATATATTTAATACTCGCTAACACCGGTCATCACAAACAATCACTTTTCTCTAATTCAAAATTTATATTCATTATCTTTTTGAAATTAACCATTTTGTTTATATTTTTCATCTAGGTTACACCATAAAAATTTATTATATTCCTATCGAAGCGGGCGGGTATCAGCTAGTTATTAATAAATTCATAACAAATTAAGTGGTATTAAAAAATATATTTATTATTACTCATTTTATTAGAAATTATCTTAAATCGACCGTTTTTTATAATAATTTAACGATATCGTTGTAAAATTTTAGAGAAGACGCATCAGACACAATTTACCATTTTAATTTTAATCATTAAAATCAGTATAATCATTTAACAATATCAACTTGATAATATTTATGTTTAATTTATCTGTGTTATGATATAATCGAGTTCATCCTTCATGATTATTCCAATACATATAAGTTATTTCAGTTATTAATGATTTAGCTATTCTTTCTTAAAAAACGTATGATAATGAATTCCTACTGTCCCAACAGTCAATCGATAAAATTTAAAATCAATCATTTTGACAGTTATTATAGCAACGGTAACCATGATAACGGTAACCATGGTAACGGCAACCATGGTAACGGTAACCATGGCAACGGTAACCACGGCAACGGTAACCATAGCAACGGTAACCATGGCAACGATAACCATGACAATGGTAACCATGGCAACGGTTGATTAGCGTGGGTGGTTGTAGGGGGGTTGAGTTCGATAATTTACGGGTGCCACTGATGGTTTCTTAGATTAGAGGGTCAAAATGATATTTCGCTCCCAAAAAAAGAGAGAGATATAGGGAAGGGGAAAGATTATAGGGCACGGGAGGGGAGGAGAAGAATGAGAGGGAGGGGAGGGGAGGGCATATGTGATGGTAGACGAAAAATTCATTTTGGCTAGGAATTGCGTAAAATCCGTTCTTAGTGAGCGTCTACATCACGAATGGAGTAACTATGCTAAATTTCAAGTCAATCGGGCGAATAGTTTCGGAGATCTCGTGATGAGTGAGTGGTATTTCGCTTATATATATATAGATTTTTTATAATAATTTAACGATATCGTTGTAAAATTTTAGAGAAGACGCATCAGACACAATTTACCATTTTAATTTTAATCATTAAAATCAGTATAATCATTTAACAATATCAACTTGATAATATTTATGTTTAATTTATCTGTGTTATGATATAATCGAGTTCATCCTTCATGATTATTCCAATACATATAAGTTATTTCAGTTATTAATGATTTAGCTATTCTTTCTTAAAAAACGTATGATAATGAATTCCTACTGTCCCAACAGTCAATCGATAAAATTTAAAATCAATCATTTTGACAGTTATTATAGCAACGGTAACCATGATAACGGTAACCATGGTAACGGCAACCATGGTAACGGTAACCATGGCAACGGTAACCACGGCAACGGTAACCATAGCAACGGTAACCATGGCAACGATAACCATGACAATGGTAACCATGGCAACGGTTGATTAGCGTGGGTGGTTGTAGGGGGGTTGAGTTCGATAATTTACGGGTGCCACTGATGGTTTCTTAGATTAGAGGGTCAAAATGATATTTCGCTCCCAAAAAAAGAGAGAGATATAGGGAAGGGGAAAGATTATAGGGCACGGGAGGGGAGGAGAAGAATGAGAGGGAGGGGAGGGGAGGGCATATGTGATGGTAGACGAAAAATTCATTTTGGCTAGGAATTGCGTAAAATCCGTTCTTAGTGAGCGTCTACATCACGAATGGAGTAACTATGCTAAATTTCAAGTCAATCGGGCGAATAGTTTCAGAGATCTCGTGATGAGTGAGTGGTATTTCGCTTATATATATATAGATAGATTATCTTAAATCGACCGTTTTTTATAATAATTTAACGATATCGTTGTAAAATTTTAGAGAAGACGCATCAGACACAATTTACCATTTTAATTTTAATCATTAAAATCAGTATAATCATTTAACAATATCAACTTGATAATATTTATGTTTAATTTATCTGTGTTATGATATAATCGAGTTCATCCTTCATGATTATTCCAATACATATAAGTTATTTCAGTTATTAATGATTTAGCTATTCTTTCTTAAAAAACGTATGATAATGAATTCCTACTGTCCCAACAGTCAATCGATAAAATTTAAAATCAATCATTTTGACAGTTATTATAGCAACGGTAACCATGATAACGGTAACCATGGTAACGGCAACCATGGTAACGGTAACCATGGCAACGGTAACCACGGCAACGGTAACCATAGCAACGGTAACCATGGCAACGATAACCATGACAATGGTAACCATGGCAACGGTTGATTAGCGTGGGTGGTTGTAGGGGGGTTGAGTTCGATAATTTACGGGTGCCACTGATGGTTTCTTAGATTAGAGGGTCAAAATGATATTTCGCTCCCAAAAAAAGAGAGAGATATAGGGAAGGGGAAAGATTATAGGGCACGGGAGGGGAGGAGAAGAATGAGAGGGAGGGGAGGGGAGGGCATATGTGATGGTAGACGAAAAATTCATTTTGGCTAGGAATTGCGTAAAATCCGTTCTTAGTGAGCGTCTACATCACGAATGGAGTAACTATGCTAAATTTCAAGTCAATCGGGCGAATAGTTTCGGAGATCTCGTGATGAGTGAGTGGTATTTCGCTTATATATATATAGATTATAATCCGGTTGACATCATGCATACTCTAACCTCGTGCTGGCTTCTCCATGCCGAGTGTTATTTTCCACCTTTAGAAATCCATCTACATTTTGCATTCATACAATAATTAATATTTATACTCTGCAATCACAAGGAATTAAATAATATTCATTAACATTCCATTGATCTAATGACTCATCAATTTAACAATCGATAATTAGTTAGTCATCCCTGGCTAAGGTGATATCATCACCAACCTAGCCAGGTATGCCCATAATCTCTAATTACTTTCAATTATCATACTTGTGATTGCAAAGTAGTCAGTTCACGTTCAGACTTCACTCTGTTCATAACTCGGTTCATCACTCGGTTCATCACTCGGTTCATAACTCGGTTCATCACTCGGTTCATCACTCGGTTCATAACTCGGTTCATCGTTCGGTTCCTTTATCGTTCAACAGTATTGTCGCGTCATCAAATAATACTGTGATATTACTGAATTAATTAGAATCAAGTGATCTAAACAATTATTAATAATAATCTATATTTGTGTATTAATAAACTCGATATCATCGCTCGTACCAATTATTGTCGCGTCATCAATAATTTTATTGTGATAAAATAATAACTCAACAAATTCATAAAATTAATTTACTCTGAGCTCGTCATCTGAATCTTGTTACAATTGATTTATTCACGCTCTTACTAATTTTATTAATATTTGTGTATGGTGCCAACATATTGATAACTCATTTGCAAATTATAATTACACTATTTTATATGCTTTACTAATAACTATTCATATTAATTAATTACATATTTAAAATAAATCACAAAGTTAATTCCACACTAGTTAATAAGAATCAAACGTGTTCATTAAGTTATCTGTGATATTTTATAGAATAAATGATAAAACCACGAATGAGTGTCTAACTTCTTTCAACACCCAGATCCGGCATAAATAAATAATTAATGATAAAATAAAATTTACAACGACCAAATTACAAAATATTCGATTATTTCGATGTCTAACCAGAAGACAATGTAATCATTCCGTTGTCAGAAACGATTGGGAATAAATTTTTGCAAATTTTAAATTTTTCATCTCTAGCATTCTGCTAACGTCTTAGCAGGACGCTAAAAGTTTTTTTTTCCAAATATGCTCTAGACCATCGTTGCCGTTAAAATATTGGATGAAACTTTTGTTTTCCCGCTTCACAACACTATAAAAAACATTGAAAGTACATTGAAATATCAATTTTTCCATTACTGTCCAAGGATTTGAATTTTGTTTATCGCAAATAAATTTTATACCAGAGCTACGGTTATAGACAACATAAGAAATCCGAAATTTTTTTTAATAATTTGATAAGACCTTCTTAGAAATTGTGGAATTTATCAATGAAATAATAATTTCGGGTTATAATATATTTTTTCAATGAATTCAATTAATTTTTTTTTATTTTGGTCGAGCCACAATGTCTCTAGATGGCGTAATTTTGCCCGCAAGCAAATCATAATTGGCCGAATTGACGACCGAATTTGAAAAAAATTTAATCATTTCAATTAATTATTTCAATTTAAATTTCAAAATATTCAATCATTTAAATAGCTAACCAGAAGATAATGTAATCATTTTGTTATCAGAAACGATTGCGAATAAATTTTTGCAGAATTTCGAATTTTTTATTTCTAGCATTGACGTTCATAGTTTCAACTATTGTTTTAGACTTTTGTTTTTTCTAATTGTTTATTTGGAGCATAAGGTAGCAGGCAAACAATAGATCAATACCAAATTCGGTTATAAATAATACAATTAAAATAGTCAATTGTGAGTACTAAAGAGATCAGTTTTCTGCTGTTTATATCAGTTTCCTGCTCAACAACGAAGTGGTGTTCCTAAACGATATTTAACAAAATCGTGCTAACCTGTTGTATTGAAAAATTCGAATGTCCTGCTAAATTGTCCTGAGCGATGAATGACAATGACTTATTCAATATTTGTTGTTTTTAACAAAATTCTACACCAATGATGATAATTTATCTTAAAATAACAAAAATTTAAATTTAAAAAAGTAACAATGTAAGCGCGGTCCTTAAAATATATACTTAATGAAAAAATAATCATTTAATACGATTTCTCTACTGAAAGTGAATTAATTTACAATAAAAAATTATCGAAATAATATTTTATTGAATAATCTTGGAAGACTAGAATTTTACTTTGCAGTCAAAGGCTGCAGCATCCAGCGGACTGCAATACAATTGGCTGAATTGACGACCAAATTAGAAAAAAATTTAATCATTTCAAATTATGGATCCTGCCAAAAAATCATCCCAAATAATTATCGATCGCTCTCAGCATAGACTACGCTTTCTAAGGTTGAATCAGAAAGTAACTTCTCAAGATTTAATATCAAAAATATGTATTTTACATAACTTATTAAATACATAATTTATTAAATACATAACTTAATAAATACATAACTTATTAAATAAAAAAATAGTAAATATATTGAAACATGCAGAATCATATCAAAAGTAGTTGTAATAACATCTGTATGTAATTAAAAGTGATAGTTAAAAAAGTTACATTTCTTCGACTACTGTCTTAGGTACTTTTGTTCTTAGGTACGGCAACCACCATTCTGGTGGCTTGAAGCCGTACACCCATCGGTTTAATAAATCAATCCGCAGAAATGATAATTTGGCTGACTTGTTTAGGTGCTCAGAAATATCGTAAGGCAACGCGTAACTTCCAATCTAAAACTTCTCCGACGCTATTGGACGAAAATAAGAAAAATTCTTAAGTTTAGACGTAGTAATTACATTCTTGATAGTCGAAGTCAGGACTTTCTCCAAAAAAAACTGAATGTGATAGTTAATGTCAGACGTAAATGGTAACAACTTATTATCGACATCAAAAATTTGCCGATAATCGAGAAGGTCACATAAAACTATACCGAGAGAATAGAAAACACGGCTCGAAACATGCAGATTCTTGTTATGGTTTAGTGGGTGTATGAAAATACTTTTCCGAACATTAGGACCTGAAAAAAAATCGTACGCGTGAAAAAAAAAAATACAAGAATTATAAAGAATATTCAGAACATATACCATCATCCACGTTAATCTCAAATGACGAAATTTTGAATCGTCCGGAGGCTGAGATGACAACGTCTTCAGTTTGGAACGATTCAATGTTAACGCCATATCGCAGTAACTCAAATAGTCCGCCAGTAACTTGTGCGATAATGTGTAGAATATGAAGATGGGAAGCAAACTTTTTTAAACCACTTGCAATTAATTTCAGAGAACCGTAATTGTAATCATACATGAGAATTATTTCACGAGGAGAATGATACAAAATAGCAGGCTTACTGACATGAAGAATGTGCAACGGTTTTATGTCAATGGCGTAAGTAAGCTTTGGTTTGATATAAGGGACTTGACGTTCAAATTTTAGCAGCTTCTGGTCGAATCTAACTTGATTAACCAGTAAACACGTATTCGGATAAAAGTGTCCGGGGTATGACCACAACCATTCATCTTGAATGAACTAGAAAAAAAAAATTAAAAATAGTTAGATAACATAAGAAGACATAAATATTTATTATAGGGTTGAAGATTCAATCAGTGACAGGAACTAAGACAGTGACATTTGCATGGATTTTCATACATAATTAATTTTAATTTCAAGCTAAATGAGAAACAATGTCACTAAGTGGTGGTAAAACAGTAATTGATTGGATATTCTACACTATTTTTAATGAAATAAACAAAAACCATACATTAATCAGTGACGGATCACGTGAATTAGGATTATCTTTCGAAGGGTCAGTTTGACACACAGCCTGCGGAAAAGCAGTAATGACATCGGTATCTGAAAAAAAAAAAAAAAACAAAATAATTCACATTAAATTATAGACGCAAACAATAATTGAACAATTAATCAATTAAAATTAATTACGACAGCAATTACTTTTGCAAAAACACTGGTATGTGTTGTCTTCCTCTACTATCTTCCTCTACTACTAGCGCAACAACGTATAATTATAAATTTAAATAAAATTTTAAACTTGCGACTATTATTCAGCACTAAAACCCGATAATAGTTCGTGAAATTAGTTTAAAAAATCAGCAGGTAAATAAATAAATATTAGCAACAATGTCGTGAGAATTGTTGTAAAAGTGAAGACTAGCAGTCGGTAAGTGAAAAATAATAATCATGTGAAAAACACCAAGGCGAACTCTAGCGACATAGGATAAATTACGCAGTCAAAGCGCGGGCGATTTAAGGGTCAAAAAAAAATTTGTTTTAGTAATTACATGCACTAGAGACAGCTTAAAATTTTGATTTTTATGAATTCTTTAGAACCGATTAAAAAAATTATCCGTGACAACCGGATCATTATGGCGAATTAAAAATAATAATAATAATATTAATTAATTGCAAGCACCTTGCAGACGATTATCCGTGGCGCATTTCGATCGCTCTCCGCATGGACTGTACGTTCTATGTGCTAGTCGATTGTTCAGAAGATGCATTATTAATTACCACCCCCCGTGTTTTTTTAAGTTATCAGGCTCTCAGTTTACCGCTCGATAATCAGAGCGAATAAAAATGCAACTTTGAACTTATAAAGTAAATATAAAATGTACATGGAAATAATTAGCGTTATGAATTTTGAAATTTCGGAAGATAATTACAATAAATACATAAATTTTAAACTTGTCTCATACGTTTATTCCAAGAATAATATTCAAAAAATAATAAATAATGATAATTTATATAATAATAATAATAATAATAATAATAATAATAATAATAATAATAATAATAATAACAATAAGCGGTGCTTGCTACGTGGCCTCCAAGCGGCGCATCGCGGGAAACGCAGACCATAACACCAGGTCTGTAGGCGAACGACGTAGCCGATGCAGTGGGCCAACTACCCACTGCATTGAAATACTGAGTTACAACAAGGCGTAATCTCAGAAG
>NW_025404194.1:0-4699 GCF_020080835.1 Cotesia glomerata
TCCGAACAAAAACAGTTTCACTGCTTAAAAATCGCGCCAAGTCCACGTTCATAAGACTATTAAGAGAAAAAAAATTTTTTTCTTTTCACAAAAGATATAAAATAAAAATTGAAAAATCCAAGTAACCGATATGATTTTGTAATACGATTTTCGAAAATTAAAAAATTTTGTTGTAAATTTAAAAATTAAAAAAAATTTTTGAACGTACTTGGTGTGCGTCATTGTGTATTTCAATTTTTTTGAAAGTCCTAGTAAATAAATTTTACGAATTTCATTAAAAGTAAAATATTTTGCAACCACGCACACCAAGTACGTTCCAAATTTTTTTTTTAATTTTAAATTTACAACAAAATTTTTTAATTTTCGAAAATCGTATACAATCATATCGGTTACTTGATTTTTCAATTTTTTATTTTATATCTTTTGTGAAGAAAAAAAATTTTTTTCTCTTAATAGTCTTATGAACGTGGACTTGGCGCGATTTTTTTACAGTGAAACTGTTTTTGTTCGGATTTTAGTATTTTTGTAATTATAATAAAAATTTACAATTGGTACCAACTTAAGTATCGCGTTGGCTGCATTTTTTATAGCAAACTATCCCTTTGAAGCTACAGTTTATGTAAAAATAATTCAAGCGCACCCTGGCGGATGTAGATGCAAGCCTTGAAATATCTTTTTTCAACTGTAGTTTCCCATCTATTGGAGGATTACCATGTATTCTCGAATTATTTAGTCTGTGGCATGTCACTTTTTACATCGAAAAAAAGTCAGGATCTAAATTTTTGCGTTGCTATAGTTTGTGCTGATTAAATTTAATAATTTCAAGCAGATTAATTGTTATGATCGACTATTATTAATTAATGTCAATAAAATAAAGTATGAATTACTGTTATAATATACAATTTAGAAAAAAAAAGTACCGTAGAATTAAATAAAATTTGCAACCTCAAAATATCGTCCTGCTTACAGTAAACACAGTCGGTAGTCTGGCGCTCCGTTTACAACGGATTTGAACGGAACTTGGCGCCAGATTCTACCGAATCTGTGGATGATTAATATCTCAGAAAATATCGATCTTAATGATTTGGTGCTGAGGACCTTTCTTGTAGAGAATTAAATTTCCTACAAAATTATCATTTACATTTTTTCTGTATGTCTTGTTGTTTATGAGATAATGAGTGAAAAAACAAGAATTCTATAAAAAATTCGGTTTGGCGGTCCGTACTACCCCGCCAGTATGTGTTACGACTTCGCGACAATGGACACTTTTGTAGAGCATTTAATTCTGAAAAAAACCCGTCCATGGTCAAAGCGATGCTATGAAATGCCACTGAGCTATAGAAATTTAAAAAAAAAAAATGAAAGTTCTCGTATAATTCAAATGGGAAATCTTCACACGCTGCGTAGGAGTACTTAATATTAATATTAAGGGCTCAAACTTTCAGGGAATTTTTTTGGGTGTATTTCCAACAAAATTTCGGGATGGAAGCGAAAAAAAAAAATAGTCGCAAAAAAAAAAAAGTACCCTAAATATATATACAATATAACGCGGCTTATCCAGACGATAGCGTCTCTAATTCATAATGGATCCGTTTCAAACTCAACATACTTCATTTTTAGACGATTACCAAGGCCAAGTTAAAAGATGAGCTTAATCGGTCAAGTAGTTCAGAAATTACAGAGTTTCAAAATTTTCAAAATCCTAAAAATTCATTTTTTGGCAGATTCTTTCGCGCATAACTTTTGAATGAAATAACTTATCGAATTTTTGTAAATTTCATTTTAAAGCCCATTAAACAAGCTTCAATTTTCATGTCATTTTATTTACCTAAACTTAAAATAACCTATTCGTCTGTAGGTTTTTAATGAAATTTTACTTTTGCAGTCGTTTTTCAATTATTTTGTCCAATATGTCTCATAAAAAATCTATTTTTTATAGTTTTTATACAATTTATATTGTGTTTATAAGTAACCTTTTTTTTATATTCGTGCGTATGTCAATCTGTCATGACATAGATTTCCGCATCACCTTTGAGGTACTGTGTAAAACGACGCGTTCCCTTTCTTTTACATGGCGGGTCCCCAGTAAGCCTATACCATGGCAAAATGACTAATACAATCCAAGAGTTTTTATTATTGTCGTGTTTATTAGTAATTTGGTTTATTATCAAATTTTATTTCATTAAGGTAATTTATTTTTTTTGCTCTCTTAGCCGAAAGTACGCTCTTCCTGGACGCACTTTATTCCAGGCAGAGAAAATTATATGGCAAGTTTTTTACGAATGATAGTTAAGCATATTTTCTTGGCGGCAGCACAGAACTTCGCTTTTTAGTAGATTTCATATTTTCGTACTTTCGTGGTACGATCGGCCTATACAGCGAATTTCAACTGTATATAACAGTCACAACTTTGTCTGTAGGTAACATGTCAGCGCATAAACTTACCAAAAAATGTCAAATAAATAATAAAAATAATTTCTAACTAGATTATTGATAATGAACTATTTAATAACAATTCTGCACAAATAATTTACATAAAAATTTTAGAAAATAAAATTTAAAAGTTTTTTAGATTTTATTTGCTTCCTGTTATATTTTGACAGCTAGTAAAAAGCGAGGTTCTGTGCTGCCGCCAAGAAAATATGCTTAACTATCATTCGTAAAAAACTTGCCATATAATTTTCTCTGCCTGGAATAAAGTGCGTCCAGGAAGAGCGTTGCCCCCCTCTCCCCCAGCAAAACTGCGGTGCCTCCCTTCAACCCCTTCCACGGAGTTGCGTACTTTCGGCTGGAGAGCAAAAAAAATAGTATACAACCCACCACCAGAAGGTTGGATGCCCTAACGTATGGGATATGATGGCCGAGGCATAGCTGAAATCAAACTTTCTGGCCTTGGGTCGTAATATACTATATATAAGAACATAAAATTTGTGTATTGAAAACGTGACCATTCCTGAATTTATATTTGTCATTTTCGCGAATCAAATCTTATTTGTCTGTTATTTTTTCATCTAATTTCTCTCTTTCTATCTCATTAATTTCGGTTACGTTTATTTTTTTATCATCTCATTTTTAAATTTTTTCGATTTAATACATTTTCTACCATTTATTCAAAAATTTTTCTTTTTACATAATTTTTACTTTTTTTTTTTCGTTTTAGTTAGCATTTAAATTTTTTAAAAAATTCATTAGTTAATTCTTAGTTTATATATTTTATTTATCAAAATTATCGGTTTTATACATCAAAAGCTTAATACATAATGTTAATATTTATTATTGAAATTTCATTTCCTCCTGTATTTGATTAAATTGAACTAAAGATTCTTCAAATGTTTGTTTGATATTATATTCTAAAGTCGTTATATTATTAAAGTCTTGATTGTCTTCTAAAAATTGATTTACGCTCATAGTATGATCTTTGATTCGACTTACATAGAAATGAGCATTATCCATGTTGATTATTGTCATTATTTTTGTTGATGATTTTGTAATTGTAGGCTCCACTTTCATAAGTACTTGCAGTATTCCTGCGATGCCAGAGACAATGAATATATACAGTTTAGGCTCTAAAGCTTCATAAAAAGGAATAATTGATCCCTCGTTACTCCAAATTCCGTCACCAGCAATCATCCTCAGAAAATCATCTATGTGTGGGTCATCTATTATATCGTCATCATCATTACCTTTTCTAACTTCAATTACTTTTGTTGTGCATAATACTTGGTAAAAATTAGAGTTCATTATAATGTGACAGATAATAAAAATTTTGATTTCATAAAACCTTTCTTCATCGTTAAAAATCAGCTCAGCAATTGTTCGAAAGAAACAATTTCCGTCAGGTTTAAAATTTGCTTTATGTGAAATCTACTTCCATTTCCGCTGCCGAATGGCCTTTTTTTTTATTTTTTTTAATTATAAGAATGGTCATTACAAATGTAGGATAAACGAGCAAAACGATTCAAGTATAGATACAAATTAATACAAATGGTAAAATGTGAATTTAAGACATGCTTGCAGTTGAAAATTGTAAATATCAGCAATTAGAAGGAAAAAAGAAACGTTTTCTGAAAATACCTCCGAAAGTAAATATCTTTATTTAGTATGTTTTGAACAATTAAATGACTTAATCCACTTTTCTACTGTTGGAAATATGATATCTAGAAAATTAATGTAAATGGTAATTTATAGAAATAGTTAATAAAAAACTGTATCAATAAAAAAACACCATTAGGCATCCGAAATTGATAAAGACTTCATATCATTTCATTTCTATTGACAAAACAACTAAATAAGTGAAATTCCTTAAAAATTATTCTAAGATGGATATTTTATGAATTAGAAAACATGTATACATATAAATTAAAGCTCAATTTTTTAGTTTTCAAATAGATTTTACAGAAATTCAATATCTTGAAGCGTTCAAAAGTTATTTAAAGGATATGTAATGAGAGTATAAAATTTTCAAGTTCTTAAAGTTTTTAAAATTTTGAAATGCTGTAATTTCTAAACCAACTAACCGATTGAGCTCATATTTGAACTTGACCTTCGTAATCGTCTATAAGAAAGTATGTCAAGTTTCATCATAAATTGTCAAGATTTTTTTAAGAATTGTTGACGCTATCGTCGTAACAAGCTGCGACATATATACATGTATATATACATGTATATATATATATATATATATATATATATATATATA
>NW_025404195.1:0-4695 GCF_020080835.1 Cotesia glomerata
AGTTAAAAAATTAAATGAATTATTTTTGCATTATTAGAAAATTGACGTATGAACATATCCAGGCCAAACAACTATGCCTAGAATCTGTAAAAAGGATTCCCCCCCCCCCCTAAGGGAGAAAAAATAACACACACACACACACACACACACACACATACACACACACACACACACACACACACACACACACACACATACATACAGACACCGTGACAACCTCACTTTGAGGGATAGTCGAGGAAGCTTTCTGTGACCTTCAAACATCGAGATCTACAGTAGAAACTCGATTTTTGCAAAACGGGGTGAAAACAATAACTTCCGGATTTTTGAGAAAATCTTCGATTTTCTTAGCGGGGAGGTAAAGAGGTGAAAACGGTTGACCCTGAAGGCCATCCCTGCAACTTCCCGCTAATTCTATACTTAGGCGCTTAAAATTGCACCAATGACGTTTTTGAGCTCTTCGAGTTCAAAAATACAATTTATGGGTTATTTTGAGCTCTCCGAGCTAAAGAGATTGTTTTCCCATGCTTTAAAGCTCTTCGAGCTCAAAAGTCTGATAGAGATTTGATAAGACACTATTTTTTGAATTTTTAAACTGCAATAACTTTTGATCGAATAAACCGATTTTTACATGGTTAGAAGCTTTGACGCAGTTTTTTAAGCCTCACAACGAATCTTATATTTTGAATTGATCGCGCTAGGAATTTTGGAGTTATCCCGAAAAAACACTTTTTTCAGTTTTCTTCGTTCACGATATCTCTCGAACGAATCAACCGATTTTGACCGAACTGGTTGCGATCGACGTAGTTTTTTTAAGGTTAAGAGCTGATTAGTTTTTGGAATTGAACCTTTAAGCCGTTTAAAAGTTATTCCAAAAAAACCACATTTGAATAAAATTTTTTTTTCAGTTTTTTTACGATTTCTCAAAATCTATCGATCTGAATCGGTCCAAATTTTCAAAAAAGTTTAAAAATCTAAGTTTGGTTAAGCCCTTTTGAATGGCTTCAACCGCGATGAAATCGGTCAAGCCGTTCAAAAGTTATAAGCGGTTCACATACTTTCACACACACACACACACACATACATACAGACACCGTGACAACCTCGCGGAGATAGTCAGGGAAGCTTCCTGTGACCTTCAAACGTCGAGATCTGATGAAAACTCGATTTTTGCAAAACGGGGTGAAAACAATAACTTCCCGATTTTTGAAAATCTTTGATTTTCTTAGCGGGAAGTTAAAAATCGTACCAATCTATTTCATATACAACCTCAATATTTTAAATGTTTAGAACAAAATTTGTCTAAAAATTCTGACGGTAATAAACAAATTTGGCTTGCTCAACTACTTAGATGGAAAATGACCGTCAAACATTTTTGGTCAATTTTTTGGACTTAAAAATCCGGTGAAATTCGTTTGTTAAAATTGATTCTACAGATTATTTATTTAAAACAATCACAATATCTATTAATACAAACACAAAATTTAACTAAAAATTCTGACGGTCGTAAAAAAAATCTGGCTTGCTCAACTACTTAGATGGAAAATGACCGTCAAAAATTTTTCGATTATTTTTTGGTCAAGTTTTAAAATTTTTTTAATTTAGCTTTTAAATTGAATCGCCATTCAATTCGAAAAATGACCGGCGGTCATTTCTTTCAGTTGGTCAATTGACGTCAAATGACGAGCATTTGACGAGCACATGCTTTACTTTACATCACTACTTTAGACACATATTTCAAGGTGCTAATCTTTTCAAACCAACGAACCAACTCAGTATACTAAGGTTCTGGTATGTAATTAAGATTAATTAAGCTTGCAAACACGTAAATATCTGTCAAAGTCACTTGCTCGATCACCAACCAGTTCTTGGACATACTAGTGTTCAGAAGCTCCTTTAAAGTAGTAAGATTATTAGGGTTCTTCAAAGGATCACAAATGTAAGACAATCAATTGTCTACTTGACTGTTTTCTATAATTCCAGTTCCTCCTGCAATTAAAAAATTACTTAATACTGTGAAAAAAAAAAAAGTGATAACAACAACGAATTATAATATGATCAATTACCGTATAAGCTTTCGTCGAAAGTCCTTGCTAAATAACGTCTTATAGTACAGTCATCATAAGAGACAACTTGACCGTTGACCAACAATTAAACGTGAGAAGTCGCTTTCCATGGTTCCGGGTACTCGACTTCGACTTTGTTATTACTACTTTTGCATGAAACAAATTCAGCAACCATCATTGCCCCTGCAAATAATAAAATGAAAGATGGAATTTAGTCTTATGATTATGCAAAGATAAATTTAATGAAAAATGAATACTTACCCAGTGGAGCTGAGTGCTTTTTAAAAAACAATTTTGTAGTTATCTTTAAATGTACATTTTGATCACCTTTAAATATACAATCAATTAAAATAATATATAATCACACTCAGCAAACTCGTTAACAACATTAAACTCGGGTCTTTCATTACATTGAAATTTACGACTCCATAATAGTTGTATATATATACGGATCCGAATGAATACAGAACTTTTATTACATTGATCTGATACTATGAATTAGTTTCACACTTCATTCTCCTTTACTGTTATCATTCATGAATTACAAAATTATTATTGTTAATTTTTCTTTTCGTTATTAATGTATAAATTGATTACTTTATTAACTTTAATTCATAAAACTTAATGAAAGTATATAAGTAATTTAACTCATTAATAGCACTTAATAGTAAATAGTATTGATACTTTATATGATTTATTTCCATGTACTTAAATAATGAATATATATTTATATAAAAATTTTTAAAATTTTTTTTATAATGAAATTTAGAAATAATAGGAGTTACTCAAGAAACGAAACAGAAAACTTATAAGAAAAAGCAACAATCAAATAATTCTAGATAAGATCAGTGCGATTAAATTTTACGAATAGTATCATTAGAATAGTCAGTATTTGAAATAGAATGATAAACTATTGCTAATTTATCGCTATAATGAAGAGATGAATTATCAGGCGCTGAAATTGCAACTTCAGTTTTTTACATAACTCAAATTACAAGATATCATTGACAATTATTCAAAATTAGAGTTATTGGAATAATATATAATACAATAATTACCTTAGCAAGTAAATAGTGCTTATCGATTATCCCTTTTCAATGCCTTAAAAAATTTATTTTGTCGTATATACACTGTAAGTCGAAGTGTTTTAAAAGTAACTACAAATGGGCATTTAACATGGGAAATTAAATTACATGGAAATGTTTTAAGAGTGATGAAAATGTTTCTAGATAGGAACAAAACTCTATATGAGTGTTTTGTTGAAACACTTAGATTCACAGTGAATACGGCTCAGTATATGTACGACTCCGTAGATGTGCAGCTCCGCAAACGTGCGACTTTTTCAAATTCAAATTATGAATTCCCCGCTACTTTCATTTAAGAGTGTAAGTTTACGGATCCGTATGTGTAACTATCATTTGTTGTACCTTTAACCACATCCTGAAATTAATTATGTTGTAAAATAAAATATTATTTATAACCTCATTAAAAGCCAGTGTTTCACGGTTTATTGTAACTTACAAATAACAATTAGAAATGAAAAAAAAAAAATAGTTTCCAACGTTATTCCGTAACCGGGCAAGGCTAACAGTTACGTAATGAGTAACAGTATTTTAGACAAAAAGTTCAATAAAATTGCTTACCACGTGATGTTTAGAGATCAACATTCTGTAGAAAAAATTAAAAAAATTGTTTTGAAATACAGTTTCGGAAATTTTTTTGGTCTTTTATTTTGAAAGAGTGTTAAAAAAAGAAAATTGAAAAATTGACCTAATTTTCTTAAATTTAGCATCATGTAAAAAATAATTAACGCTTGTTTTCAAAAATCAATATATCAGAAACGGCTAGAGAAGAAAAATTTACAAAAATTAAGGAAGCCCCATAGGTAATAGAGAAACTTGAGTTATTTCAAAAAGAAACAATTTTGTGCATTAAATAGTATTGTGTGATAATTAATTATTTTTATTCAATCAATCAATGAGCTATTAATAATCTTTTTTTATACAATTGTAGCTAAGAGTAAAAATTGATATAACTTAAACTCTTATATAATGTTACGTTAAACGTACCATTCTTTGATATCTTTGAGTTCTCGTTTTCTTCCATTTTTGCTAACATTTGATTCAAGTTTTGGAGCACAGTCAAATTGTTGATCGTTATTCGTTGCACTTAAAAGAGCGGAATTAGGATCATGATTAAAGATTTTCGTCTTGTCAATTTTAAAATTATTTTCTGGGCGATTTTTGAACTTTAAAATCAGTAATATTATCAAAACAATAGCAATAAGTGCTCCTGCTATTATAGCAATGATAAGAGCAGCATTTTTTGAAGCATCAGAGTGTATTGTTGGTACTTTCGGAAATTCCTTAGTTTTTGGCGGTGTGGGAACTGGCAGATGAGTTTGTGGATAATCTGAAGATTGATGATTATTCTTCTGACCTGTCATAAATGAAGTCGTCGTTTCGAATATAGTTGTTGATAAACTGAAAATAAAAAGTAAGAAATGAATGTTAATTTTTAAAGATAATTTTTCGTTAATGCTGGAATATTTTACTCGAATGTCCGTGAAAGTACAAGGCCATTACTGTAACTTCCCTCATTTCAATAATTAGGCGCGTAAAATTGCACC
>NW_025404196.1:0-4695 GCF_020080835.1 Cotesia glomerata
GATAACAATGAATAATTATAATAATAATAAAATGGAACTTAATTATTTATATTCATAATCTACTGAAGTAGTGTAATAAACATTATTAAATGAACAAATGTAAATATAGATAGTAGGAGGGTAACAAGGCCAATGCTTAAATTCAGTAGGCCTTACTAACCTCCAACCATGTCTATCAAATATTACAAAATAAAAAACACTAGGGCCATGATACGTTATTTATACTTCTAAAATCATTAAAATAGATATTTATAAGCATTAAAACAACGATTTTGAATTATAAAGTCAAAAAATTGTAAAAAATGCTTACCATTTACTAAAATCGATTTTTATAATTTCTTCTGCGCTACAACAACATGCTATGACGGATGATGAAATATAGACGACAAGGAACGTATTTTAAATACAATTTCCGTCACTTAGGCCTTAATACGCGACAGGCCGTATTACACCCGCAGAGTACCTTATAAGTATATATATATATATATATATATTATAATAGTCTTTTCACCGGCACTGGCGTCGACAGGGCCGGAGAGCACAACCTAAAATAGCTTACCTAGGTTTTGAGGGTAATTATGCGTCAGGAACTTACTGTTCCATGATTCGAAGTCGTTGTCGTTTGTCGTCGGGCGGCGGGCCGATGATGAAGAGATTTAAAATTCGAATGAACGGCAAAACGTGAAATGCTTAAATCTAAGTAAGCTCGGGAAAAGAAAAAAAAACAAAAACAGTAATCGCCGAATATCTAGTCAACAATTTATTTAAACAGTCGCCAAGAATTATTAATAATTTTCAAAAAATTACTATAATAACAGTTAATTCTTCACCGAATGAACGAACAATAATAACCAAAAGAAACAAACATAACATTGATACGTCGGTGGCTCGCAGATAATAATTTATATAACTTATAATTAATACTACGATGACGTAAGCAATTATTGATCTTCAAATTAATTAATCATGAACAAAAATTAAATTCGGTCCATCAATGGCGCGCGAAATTCCCAATTTAACTTATATTTAATAATACAATGTAATGAAGAATTAATTTATCTCATAAATTAATTAAATAAAAAGAATTAAATTCGGTCCGTTGGTGGCTCGCAAATTCTCCAATTAATTTGCAATAGCAAATTAAACACAATGTAGCATTAATTCAACGATGATTAACAAAATAATAATAATTCAAATAATTCAAAAATTCAACAATTTGGCGGGCTAGCAGCGGATAACTAATTACGGTCGGTAAATCGACTAAGCTGGCTGGGTAGTTGAAGCTCGAGATAAAGTTTGGGTTCGTGCTCGGAGATGGCGCGTCGGTCGGGCTAGCTGTCTTACACAGTTACAAATTTCTCGAGCGTTACGTTTAATAACAACAACAAAAAAAATCACGTTTAATTGTCGGCATATATCACTGTTCCAACCAATAAGACCATTAACAATAGTAATAATAATGTTACACAGTTGGTTCCATGTCAGCGTCTCGAACAAAAAAAAAATATATAATAAGAAGCAAACGCTCGACTTTATATCTGCGTTTCAATGTACGACCACAAACACAAATACACCCCGATGGTTCCGTGCCTCTGAGTGTCGCCACACACGTCTCGATAATCCGAAAGGAATTCAATAATTACTTTCGTAGAAAAAAAACATAAAAAAAATTTACAACAAAAATCAAACTGGTGAAATTTACTAAACTCGATTGCAATATCGCGGTGAGGACACCCTGGAGCTAAATTAGTGATTAGACTCACCCTGCAGCTGCAGTGAACCCCTCGGGTCGGTACTCGTCCAGGTAGCTGACTCTCAACGAAGTTGGCGGGATAGCAGGCGGAACAGCGTCGATGTCTCGGCGATGGCGTCTCCCACGTGCGAGTCATAATAATAATAATTGGTCCCTCATCGATTTTTCAATAAAAGATCGTCAAAATATCTCCAACAAGACAACAAATTAAAGAATGGTAATTTTTAACCCAATAACGGATCGTAATTGCGTTTCAAAATTATTTTATGCGCGTATCGGAATTTTTGCGACTAACAGGCACGGCGTCCAGATCAGAATCTTCATTATGGCTGCCTCCTCGGCAACATGTGTTCTCTACTTTTCCGTTAGTTCAAAAACTCGCATCCAATCAGCTCACGGCTTCTTCTAGCCGGCCGTTGTATTACGGGATGCGTCCAGTACTCCGTTGCGATCGATGATTGGTCGATATGTCACTAGGTTAGGCTTACGGCATCCAGATGGTGCCTCGCTCGACTTAAGTTGCTCAAACGCTGTCGTCATTCGTCGGTTTCAAATTTTGCTTCGCTCTCGCCGTCGTCCTCCTCCAGATGTCACGCTGGCCGTTGCTGGCTTCGTGTTAATTCGCGGGTTCGTCCGATCGCTCAACTGATTTTCGCTCTCACTCTAACATACTCTCTACAATATTCACTCTTATTCATGCATGCTTTTCAAATTCGGCGCGTTTTTTGTTATAAGCCTTACCTCGAGCTTCACACTCTGATCAGGAGGCCGCTTGGGGCGACACAAGCACGTCGAATCTCCACATTCCGTCAGCTTATCCAAAATAATTAATAATGATAGAGAAAAATAAAATAAAACAAATGGCCAAACTAGTCTTTTGACATGAAGAATTTTTCCCATGTCACAATATATATATATATATATATATATATATATATATATATATATATATATATATATATATATATATATATATCGGAATAGCGTTGGTTTGAGAAGGGCGCACACTATTATTATTATCTTGAGACATTTGATTATTTGTTTACAATATCCAGATGATACAAATATCGTACAACTTTATTAATACTTAATTATATTTGCTTGTAACAATGTTTGTTTATGCGTAACACACACATACACACAATATAATATAATCATTACACTCGAAGTATAATTTAATATTATTATTTAATTATTAACAATAATAATTTTAATGAACACACTGAACTAATAATATGAACAATATTAACACAACAAGATATCGTTAATGTTAGACGTGACAAATAATAAAACGACGACAGACTTGGATAAGAGACCGAATCCACGATCAGAAGGACAGCAAACCGTTATCGCTCACTGTTCGGAGAGAACTAACTATTCTCAAAACTTATTTTTCAATCCATAGCTCCTCCAGGTAATTATTCTAAAAAAAATACACAAGCTACGTCCAGCAATTGTACATCCCGATGATGTACACTTAGGTATTGCTGTCCCTTGACTGTGGCTACGTTAGACCCGCAGATGTGATCTTTCGAACTCGAGCCTACCGTCATAAAAGATTTGAAGAAAGTTTTGCTAAAATTTCCTTAGCGGATTAAACCATAAAATTAAAATACTAAGTTTTATTTTCTAGCTATAAACTGAAAGTGCTTAGGATTTTCCCAGCACCCTTTGGAAAAACCCAGCTATTCTCATTTCCGACACGGCCATTCTGATTATCACACGTCCTCGGGTGCATCTAAAATTTAATTTTTGCTTAACGTTAGATTTGAATTAACAACTTTAAATAATGAATAATCTACTTTGAATAATCTGTCTATTTAGGGATCCAACCGAACAACGGAGAATAGTAGAGTTTATAAAATATGATAAAGGACTTCAAATTGTGTAATCGCTAATGCCAGTTGTGTTTCACAAGCTGTAGATTCTCTGTGAATTTTATTCTTTGCAAATGACAGGATAAACACATCTTAATTGCTTTAGACTCCACTGTCACACTGGACAAGTGGTGTAAAGAAAACACATTTAAATTTCTTTAGACTTCACTGTCACACTGGACAAGTGGTGTAAAGGAACACATCTAAATTACTTTAGACTCCACTATCACACTGGACAAGTAGTGTAAAGGAAATACATCTAAATTTCTTTAGACCCCACTGTCACACTGGACAACTGGTATACAGGAAACACATCTAAATTGCTTTAGACCCACTGTCACACTGGACAAGTGGTGTAAAGGAAACACATCTGAATTGCTTTAGACTCCACTATCACACTGGAAAAGTGGTGTAAAGGAAACACATCTAAATTGCTTTAGACTCCACTGTCACGCTGGTCAAGTGGTGTAAAGGAAACACATCTAAATTGCTTTAGACTCCACTGTCACACTGGCCAAGTGGTGTAAAGGAAACACATCTAAATTGCTTTAGACTCCACTGTCACACTGGACAAGTGGTGGAAACGAAACACATCTTAATTGCTTTAGACTCCACTGTCACACTGAACAAGTGGTATATAGGAAACACATCTAAATAGCTTTAGACCCCACTATCACACTGGACAAGTGGTGTAAAGAAAACACATTTAAATTTCTTTAGACTCCACTATCACACTGGACAAGTAGTGTAAAGGAAATACATCTAAATTTCTTTAGACCCCACTGTCACACTGGACAAGTGGTATAAAGGAAACACATCTCAATTGCTTTAGACCCACTGTCACACTGGACAAGTGGCGTAAAGGAAACACATCTGAATTGCTTTAGACTCCACTATCACACTGGAAAAGTGGTGTAAACGAAACACATCTTAATTGCTTTAGACCCCACTATCACACTGGACAAGTGGTGTAAACGAAACACATCTTAATTGCTTTAGACTCCATTGTCACACTGGACAAGTGGTATATAGGAAACACATCTAAATTGCTTTAAGTAATTCATC
>NW_025404197.1:0-4695 GCF_020080835.1 Cotesia glomerata
GCGCTCGTCTTATGATGAAAAGCCCCTAGTATCACACAATAAAGAACAAAGAAAGCGCTGCAATTAGGCGGGCGATTTATTAAAGTAATTCAAGGTTACGTAAAAGAGGGGATTTTTGGAGAGGAGAGAGGCTTTCGATTTGCAGGACAATGACTGAGCTTTCGCCGGTCGCGCAATTTTTGTCAAACGTTGTTGATCAACTGGTGGAATCACCTGATGTTAGTTGGTTGACATCGCACCGTTGCTATTAGATTATTGGGCACCTACTGGACGGAGAAGAAACAAAGAGAAAAGAGTTTGGATGGGAATAAAAGTTTATTACTTCCGCCAAGGTTAAAGATTGTAGATTATTAATTTTGCTTTCAGTTTTCTTAGCCTTAAAAAATATATTGAAGAAAAAATATAAAAACAGAGAAAGTAAACAAGATATAAATAAGCTTAAACCACACGATCGGCCAAAATTTCACGAAAAAATATATTCAAGGCTTAATATCTCGCTTAATATTGATCTTAGCAATTTGGTCCATAAGACTTTTTTTGTTGGAAATTGAATTTTCCACAAGTTTGTCGTTTACATTTTTTCCGCAGCTCTTAATATTTACGAGATAAATGCGAAAAAACGCCAATTTTATGAAAAAATCAGGTTCAGTGTCTCGGTACTGCCTCGCCAGTGTGAAAGTTACGACTTTTGCGGCAATGGGTTTTTGTAGAGCGTTCAATTCTAAGAAAACCATCTTCGGGATCAAAGTGATCCTTACGAAATGCCGCTGAGCTTTAGAAATTCAAAATTAAAATCAAAGTTTTTGTGTATTTTCAATGGTAAATATTCACATGCCTTGGTCGAGGACGTTAATTGACAGGTTAAGAGCTCAAACTTTTTCAGGGCGGTATTCCAACAAGAATTCACGATGGGACCGAACAAAAAATAAAGTAAAAAATCACCCCTAATATATATATATGTAAAGCCTCCTATAACGTCTGAACGAAGCTTGACCGATTTGATCGCAGTTGGTGTCATTTGAAAGGTCTTCATCAAACTTAGATTTTTTGTCAGTTGGAACCGATTCGGTCTAGTAGATTTCGAGAAATTGCAAAAATAGTGAAAAAAAAGTTGATTATTTTTTTCATTTTTTTAAAGTATCTGTAAATTGGCAAAACCAACCTCAAAAACTAATCAGCTCTTAACCTTAAAAAACCCGCATCGATTGCTACTAAAAGCATTAGATTCCGGGTTGATGCGTTCGTGAGATCATCGTTGATCGAAAAATTAGAAAAGACGGTTTCCGACCCTGAAGGCCATCCCCGCAACTACCCGCTACTTTCATAATTAAGGGCTCAAAATTGCACTTATTACGTTTTGAGCTCAGAAAGAGCTCAAAATATATAATTTCCGTGTAGTTTTTAAGCTCACTGAGCTTAAAAGACTGATAGAAAGTTTTAATAAAACACTATTTTTTGAATTTTCGAGATCTCAATAACTTTCGAATAAATAAACCGATTTTCACGCGGTTCGTGGCATTCGACGCAGTTTTCTGCAGAATTCTATGATACAGTTTTAAACACAAGAATGATAAAGGGAAAGCGTAAGAAGTTACGGTACGTAATTCCGAAAAGAGAAAAATACAGTTCTTCATTAATTTCAACTTCCGTCAAGAGATAACTCACGAACGAATCAACCGATTTTGACCAGATTGGTGGCGATCGACATGGTTTTGTTAAATGTTAAGGAAGCTGATTAGTTTTGGAATTAATCGGTTAAGCTGTTTAAAAGTTATTCCATAAAAACCACTTTTGAAAAAAATTTTTTTCGCAGTTGTTTTAAGATTTCTTAAAATCTATCCGGTCCGAGTCGGTTCAACTTGTATTCAAAATCTAAGTTGAGTCAAACCGTTTCGATTGGCACCAACCGCGATTAAATCAGTCGAGCTGTTCAGAAGTTGAGAGATTTACACACACACACACACACACACACACACACACACACACACACACACACACACACACACACACACACACTCACACACACACACACACACACACACAGACACCATCGCGGGGAATAGTCGGTGAAGGTTTCTAGGAACTTAAAACGTCGAGATCTGATGAAAACTTGATTTTCGAAAAACGAGGTAAACACAATAACTTCCCGATTTTTGAAAATTTCCAATTTTCTTAGCGGGAAGTTAAAAAAACGGCACGTGAGGGAATCTTACCGTGGACCTGACGCTTGAAAGACTAATTCACTACCTATTTACCAAAGAGACTTACTTGAAGAGCAAAGTTTGTTATAACTACAAATAATACAAATCGTATACATGATCGGTTCGTAGTAAACAAAATTTTTCGTCTAATTTATTAATCATTAATTACACCGGCACACAAAAAAATAATAAGTGGAATGTTCTTTAGACTTTAGACCTACTTACCGACTTATATATTGACCGCTGAATCCGAATGTCAGAGTCACGTTTGGCCCGGTCACCCTCCACTTTTTGAGTAAAATGCAAAAACCTCAAAAAGGGCAAAGAGGTGCTAGAAATTGCAATCCCAGCAATGAAAAATTTTTGCGCCAGACCCGGGTCACGTATGATTTTTATGTGTTTTAAATTAATGAATCTGAATAATACTGAACCGGAAGGAAAACGGTTGACCCTGAAGGTTATTCCTGCAACTTCTCGCTAATTTCCATACCCTAGGCGCTTAAAATTTCTCTTATGACTGGCCTTCTTCGAAAGGCTCTTTAAGCTCAAAAAATACAGTTGTATGTATTATTTTGAGCCCTCTGAGCTCAAAGAGATAGCTTTCCCTATGCTTTTGAGCTTTTCGAGGCTCTCAAAAATCTTATCAAAGTTCGATAAAAACACGATTTTTTTTAATTTTTCAAACTGCGGCAATCGATGTTTTTTAAGCTCTATAAATAATTCAAAACAAAAAATTGATCTGATGAAAAATTTCGAAGTTATTACAAAAAAAAAACACTTTTCTTCGACAACGATATCTGACGAACGCATCAACCGATTCTAACACTTTTCGTGTCGATGGATGCTGGTTTTCAAAGGTTAGAAGCTTCCGATTGGCGTTTTGAGGTCGATCGAAGTTCAGCTGAATTCAGAAGTGTTAAAAAAAAATGAAAAAACAAATTTTTTTTTTCACTTTTTGCAATTTCTCGAAAAACTACTTTTGTTCCGAATCAGTTCCAACTTACAAGGAAATCTAGAAGTTTCACTTGAAAACCTTTCAAAATGACACCAACTGCGATCCGAATCAGTCAGGCAGCAGTTCAGAAGTTAAAAGAGGTTTACACACACATCATCATCACACACACACACGCACACACACACACACCCGCAGATGCTATTAGGACATGGCTGCTTTCGAGAATACTTACACAGTTTCAAGCACGATAATTCTCCGGAGTGTCCGTCCTGTCCAGGAGTTAATAAAGATGCGGAGCATGTTTTCTTTGTTTGCCCACGATTTTATTCACAGCGTGGTCAGCTTGAAAATATCTTACACCAGAGTATCCAAGCCAGAGACACTAGTAGAAACAATGTTTGTCGTCAAAAGCTGCATGGAACGCCGTAAGCACGTTTGCAACAGAGGTCCTTGCAGACCTGCGTTCCATCGAAAGAAGAAGAGCAAATCACAGAAACTAGGAAGGAAGATAAAAATAACGCAACCTTAGTCGTCAGAAGGAATAGCAGTGGCTGAATCCTCCCCTCACGAAGTAATGCCTGACGGCTGTTTCCATGAGGGATTAGAGGAAAGAAGAAAAGGGGTTTAGGGTTTAGTGGGTAGAGGCGCTACCGTCGAGTTTTAGTATGACGCTGCGTCAAGTCACCACATATCCAGGCCAAACAGCTATGCCTGGAATCCGTGAAGGGATTCCCCCCCCCCCCCTAAAGGGAGAAAAAAAAAACACACACACACACACACACTCACACACACACACACATACATACAGACACCATCGCGGGGAATAGTCAGGGAAAAGCTTCCTAGACCTCAAAGAAACGTCGAGATTCGATGAAAACTTGATTTTCGTAAAAGCAAGGGTGACTACAATAACTTCCCCGATTTTAGAAGAATTTTCGATTCTCTTAGCGGGGAAGTTAAAAAATAAATAAAAATAAATTTTTTTACTCTTCATTCTCATAAATGTCTTATTTTTATCTTAAAAATCTATTTTTTCTAAACACTTTGTTTTATAATACTTTGTAGGTATTTTCTGACGTAAGAGTCATTCCATCTAAAATTGTCTAATCAAGCAGAGATAGGCTCATTTTAGATTTACAGTTGTGACTTTTGAGAAAACTCTTCTCTAAGTTCCCAAAGAACAAAAGGTACACAAGTTTGATTTTTACAAGCGCTTGTTTTCCGCCTATTTAAATAAAGACTTTTAAAAATCTAGATATTTTTAAAACTTATCCAACTTTTACTGTGAGAATTTTCTGTTTGAAGGAAGCTATCTGCATGATCAAGATGGAATTTACAGTGGGAAAGATAGTAGTTTAAGGGTAAATGAAGATAATTGGCTCGGACGAGTCCTTTAAATATAAGCAGCGTGCTGAAAATGAGTGTTTTAGTCATTTTTCGTGAATTTCAATCAACTCTAGCGTCTTAACTGTTGAGAATTAAAAACTCGTGCTCCGCGGGAATTAAGTATATATATCATAGACAAAATTCAGCCACAAG
>NW_025404198.1:0-4693 GCF_020080835.1 Cotesia glomerata
CGAAAAATTGCGTACAAGATGAACAATTGTAAGTTGTCAATTTTATTGATGTTGTTTAATTATTGAATATTGTTTTCATAAATTTATAATTATTTTTGCTAAAAATTCACAGGGACAGCTTCTAAAGACGCAGCCTTGTTGAATCTCCGGCTGATAAGACATGGAACGGCATACATTTTTCAACGCCAATTACGGAATGATGAATTGGACGCTTTGGATGTAAGTTTTGCCTGTATAATTATTATTATTTTAATTATATTTACAATTACAATTCTCATTATCAAATGTTGTACTTATTTTTGCAAGTATCATAATTATTATTATTTATTAATATTATTATTATTCAGAATTTTGAAAAATCCAACCCTCTTATAAAACAAATTTTAGGAATATCCTGATGTTCAAAACATCTACCAAAAAAAATAAGATTTGTAACAGATGAAAATCATTTGGTGATAAAAGCTAAAAAACTAAAACTAGCCGTTGATTGCTTTTTGGCTATCCCAACTACAAAATAAATTGGAAAAAGTGTCAAAAGTCGAGGGAATAATGAGGTTAGATTTAAGATAATCATATGAACTTTTGGCGATAAATTGGATTGGGTTGAGCTAACTTTTACAACTTAAAAATTATTTTAGGAGAAAGCACCGAGGTACGTTCAATTGAAAAGATTCACTAAAATTATCAAAATAACAGGAAATTATTCAAAAATCATCTAAACTAGACCAGAATAATAGCTTACTGGTGGTTAAAATAAAAAAATATGAAAAATATGGTGATAAGCATAAGAAAAATTTTCGAGCGCCCACAGCTCGTTTATAAGGGTACCATAAAAATCTACAAAACTTAAAAACAATAAAACTTACCAAAACAGCTATCTCAGGCAAACAATTCTTCAAAACGCATCTCTAGAGCTTGAAGGCACCTTATCCACCATAAAGTACTTCGTGGGAGATAACACTGTAATTAAAAAAAAAAAATGTTTATTATTATTTCAATTATTTTAAATAAATATGATAATTTTGTTTTATAAGAGGGGTTGATTTTCTAAAATTCTGAATAATAATAATATTAATAAATAATAATAATATATGATACTTGCAAAAAATAAAGTAAAACATCGATAATGAGAATTGTAATTGTAAATATAATTAAAATAATAATAATTATAATATAAAAACTTTACATCCAAACGCGTCCAATTCATCATTCCGTAATTAGGTTGAAAATAGTATGCCGTTTCCATGTCTTATCAGCCGGAGATTCAACAAGGCTGCGTCTTCTTGTGCTGTCCCGCTGTAATTTTTAGCGAAAGCATAATTATAAAATTTATGAAAACAATATTTCCAAATAATTGGCTAAACAATATCAATAAAATTGACAACTTTACAATTGTTCATCTTGTACGCAATTTTTCGCCAGAATGAACCGGATGGTGCCTTGCTGGTGGCTTGAGATAAACGGTGTGTGAGGCTTGGTAAAAATGGTGATGCTTGAAAACCGTAATGAAAATAGATAATTAAACAATTGCAAGATAAATAATGGTAACACTCACTTCACACTGATTCTTTAAATATGTAGAATTATTATTATTATTATTATTATTATTATTATTTTTTGAAGATATCAGTATTTTGAACTTTTACCAAAAAAAAATTTTTGTTTTAAATTTCATTTTTTATTTAAAAGAATTTCACTGACTGTCAATTTTTTTTTTTTTTCAAGAATTTATTTTTTTACACAATTAATTTTACTGGTTAGTTAAATTCGTAAGTATTATATATGCTAAATAGAAATTTTCAAAGAAAATTAGCCGACCGTAAAATGGCGCAAACATTTTTTTTATTTAAATATCTAAAAATTTTTTTTTTAATTTCACGATATAATTTTTTAATTTTTCTGCAAGTGAAATTTTTTTGTTATATAATTTATTAATGAAATTAATTGATGAAATTTTAATACATACACTAAATTTATTATAGTTATTATTACAATTATTAGACTTTGAGTATTTTTTTTTTTAATCTAATTTACAGTCATTAATTTAATTGTTTAACAATAATAATATTATTAAAAGCGCTAAACTAATTCTTGAATTAGCAGCTATTTTTTTTTAATTTCATAATAAAATGATAACTATGTACATGAACTAAGTGACCCTGTCATTGGCCGAATGGCTGTTGGATTTTTTTTTCTAAATAAATAAATAAATAAATATTAGTATATTTATTGGCAAGCTTTAAAAAAAATATCAATTTAAAAAATTGTAATTTTTAAATAAAAATTTTCTTCATTCGAAATCACTGATTGCTTCATCAATCGGTTTGTCTAATGTTTAATAACTAATGAATGCAACCAAGAAAATTTATGCATACCTTGTCCAATTCTTTATTATCATGGCCATCGATAACTAAAGCATTAAATCTAATTGCCTTGAAGCGCTTTCGGTATACTTCCTTGTTATGTTGTAAAAAGCAGGTTCACTTTGACCGAGACGATTGATGTCAAAAATGGCAGTAAGATTATCAAGTTTTTAGAAAGAGACAAAATGTAGGGGCTTCCCCAAATTGTACCTTTGCTGATTCTCCATCACCAATTAAATAGTATACACTAAAATTAATTATTCTATGATTTATTAATAAAATTATTCAATAAAAAGTTTATTTTTATAGCGCAAGCATTGTGTATTTTATAGCGTAGGCAAAATGCTTACCGGTAATTGGCTTTGTCATAATTTTTTTCAATATAAGCCATACTTATCAGCAGCAACTGAAAGACCTCAACCCAGGGGATATAATACCCTCATCAACGAAATTCAATCTTGGAGTTGTATGTCCATCTGAGTCGCTGTTGATTTTACGTAAATTGAATAAATCTTCAACAGGAAACAATCCAGCTTCTACCCATACTGTAAATTTATAATTTATCATTTACAATTTATAACAATTAAATAATTACTAATAGATTAAATATTACTTTAAATAATTTTGTTTGATATACACAAATTTACAAGAACTTCAATATGTGTAAGTGTGAAAAAATGAGATATTGAAAAAAAAAAAAAATAAATATTAGCAATAACAAATCAACAAAACTAAAAACTACACTACAAAAAATGAAAAAAGTCGCTAATACATAAAATTGTAGCTCAAATAATCTTAAATTCTTCCTGAGGTACGAGTTTTAAAAAATAATTTAGTACCTTAAGATTCTAATGAACTGCCAGCAGTGCTGCATTCTTCAGCCCACATGACACATTCAAAGTCTCCGAGCATGGTCATGTCAATAGAAGAGACAACAGCTTCTTCATCGATACTATCCGGAGGCTTCCTTTTCCTTTTCTTCATCAGTTAACTCGATCTTTAGCCTACCGGAATCTGGATCGTCTTTTTCGTCCTCGGTCAGAGTATTTTCAGCGGAGAGCAGCTCGAAGTCTTCGTCAGTCACTTCGTTAAAATTATCTTGGTTGCGAACAGGAGTCAAGAGCCGACAGGTGTTCGTTACATCAGCTTGCCGGGAGTCGAGACTACTACGACCGGGTCTGGAGATTACCTTGCATCATTGTTCGTTCTTGTTGTCGTTCTTTTTGTTACTAGGGGTTGACTTTTTCCGCCGTAGAAACTCCCCTTAACAGTCGGACATGAGTGCGGCCGGTCGCTGAACAGAGAAGCGACTGTTTGCTACAAGTGGTACTGATAAATGCGCTTCTTCTAATTTCAAGTGCTCGTCTCTGTCCAGCTTACTCCGAGGAGAGTCCCTTTGCCGGAGGGTCAGCTGACTCTTGGCCTTCAACGAGTCTGCGGTACAGTCGCTCGACAATTGACCAAGGTTGGATATCGATATCTCGGGGCTGACGATCATCAGGGAGGTTATCACCGGAGTGGACAGGACTCGTGGCAGACTCGGTCCCATGCCAGCAGGACACCACTGGTTTTGTTGGTAGACCTAGACTTGTCACTGGCACCCTTCATTGCTCCCCTTTGCTTTTTGTCTCCGTTTTTTACGTACGTAATGCTTACGTAGTTTTCTGTTAGTTGGTCTAATTGGTGCACCTGAATTCTTAGCGCCGGAATTCTACGACTCCAGCACTGCGATACAGTTGAGTCTAGTCATAGCACGGCTAGTGGGCTGCCACTTGGGTCGCTGGGGCTTGGCGATGACCCGATTCGCGAAGAACTGCTCGTAGAATATACCTGGGTGGCCCTCGGCGAGTCATTGGTCGCAGATAGTCTATTTAGAATATATTAGATTAATTATTTTTCTTTTTATATTTTACTATATTAATAATAATTTATAATAATTTAATATATTAAGAAATAATTTTAGAATCTTTTTTTTATCATTTTGTGGCACTTTTGAATAAAATTAAAAAATTATTATTCAAAGTAATATTATTTGATCGAGAAAAAGTTGTGAAAATTTAATCCAGCAGTAGTTTTTGTGAATAATTTTAAACTTTAGAAGCCGCAACTTACAAGCGGTTATAACCATGTGTTTTCATTATTAAACTAACTCAAAAAGACTGATGATGACGATTTTCTAAAATAATATAATAATGTTATGATTACCTTTGATAATTCACTTTGACACTACGCGGAGATAAGCTGATTATTTTCATCATTTGACGTAGCAATCTCATTAGTTGACTCTGTTTGTACATTTTCAGTCAAATGGAAGTTGGATATCCCTCTAA
>NW_025404199.1:0-4691 GCF_020080835.1 Cotesia glomerata
ACGTAATCAAGAGAGGTTAAAAACCGTTGAAATTCATGATGACGACATTGAAAAAACAGGTTTAAACTTGTCGGATGACGTAAAAAAAAAACATGATGCAACCGAGAGAGTAGGGGCTAAAAAAAACAGGTTTAAACTTGTCGGATGACGTAAAGCATGACGTTACCGAGAGAGGAGAGGTTAAAAACCGCTGAAATTGGCGATGACGACGCGAAAAACAGGTTTAAACTTGTCCGGATGACGTAAAAAAAAACATGATGTAATCGAGAGAGTAGGGGGCTAAAAAAAAACGTTAAAATTCAAAAAACTCTTATCCCATATCGATAAAACAGAACATCATTCGGTATAATACCGACTGGATACTCGCAGTCGATAACATAGATCACTAGTTGACATCGGACTGTCGATAAAACTTACTCAAATCGATAAACAGACTTCAATACACTACATTTCATACCACCAGAGCGGCGTAATATCGAACCTTTCTCGCATATACTTATGCAACAAGTCATTTGAATATATACAAAATTCATCATCACATCAAATAAGTGCATACCACATCAACACCAAAGCTGATACACGGTAAAAGTATCAGCTCTGCTGTTGGGGTGGTAGCATTTTGACCTCAACGAAATCAATCAACAAATCGATGATAATCCCCCAACAGTCGGTAAAAAAAACCGACCAACAAATCGATGATAATCCCCTAACAGTCGGTAAAAATCAATCACCGAATCGATGATAATCCCCCAACAGTCGGTAAAAACCGACCAACAAATCGATGATAATCCCCTAACAGTCGGTAAGCAGAGCACAAAACCCACCATCGGTATCGCAAAACTCCAATAAACAACCGTCGATAAGGCAGAAATCCAATGTCGGTACTGCCGAAATCTACTTTATCGGGTCATCAAACCGACCTTGTTTAGCTACTTCGTTCAGTTAAACTCCAGAGATGGTGCCGTCTGTCAATTTTTCCAATATCGACGTTTCGAATGATGATGTATTGGCTGGAGCATTGGCGCGCTCGACAGCTAGCTTTCCCAACTTCACGCCTGCTTCGCTTGCTCACTCCGGGAAGTTCCGAGCTTAATCCGTCGTCTTGTTCTCCCTGAACAGCCTCTCTCCGTCGATGATGATCTTGAAGATTATCCACGTCGATGATCCTCGTTGTCTTCCCTTTTCGCGGGTTCGTGGCCAGAAGCGTCGTTTGTACCATTACAATCATACAATGACTTAAATCTAACTTAAAGCTAACTTAATTACTAAATTAAATTATTTAATATCGCAATAAATTGTGGTTTCACGCGCGATCGAGCTTCGTTCGAATTTTCTCACGCGAGAGCGACTCGGTCGCGGCGAATCCAACCAATGGACAGAAAAGATGAACCAAAAATCTCCATTTAAGTTCATTTCAATTTAGATTGAAGGTAAAAATTAAAAGTAAAATTATTAACAGGTGGCGCTTTAAAGCGGCCTGTTACAATACATATTTTTATTTGTATAAGAAAAAACATCCACCGTGATCAATACAAAACAACGACGAAATTTTACTGATCAAAATAACGCAATAAATATGTCTTAAGATTGACCACTCAAAAATAAAAGAAAGTAACCAGCTAAATTTAACAGCAATAAATTGAAAGGTAATTTATTAATTAATTAATAAGTATGACACCAACTTTTGTTTTATTAATTCATAGTTTTTTAAATAGAAGTCACACTTTTTTAATATCTATTTCATAACGTAAAAGACCTAGTTATTGACACTGAACTAGATTATTGACACTTTTATTTTTAGTTATTGGCAATTTTTATTTTAATTAAATAATAAAAAACAAATCGACTCTAACAAATAAATTAATATAATTGTTGAATTATAAATTTTTAGATAATTGATGATTTTAAAGAACGTTTTATTTCTTTAATTAGGGCCAAAATTGAAAGTGGTATCAATCAACTAAAATGATGTCAATAACTGGAGTCTTTACTGCCTGGTAATAATCCAAAAAAATAAAATAAAATTCTTGTTTTTTCAATGTCTTGCGTAAAGAATTTTTAACATATCCAGAGGAAATATGTACATATATCCGTAGTATAAATAATATATTTGGAGATTAAGAAAGGAAACTCAACAGCCAATTCATAGGGTACACTAGACAGAAGATTTCTAGATCCATAATCGATAAATCAACCCCCATGGACACCGAAGTAACAGCCCCATAAAAGGCGTTTTTGACTAAAATTTTAATTTAAAAAATTCCATTCTCGGTGTCCACTGGATAATAAGAAAGAAAACTCGTGGAAATCACAGAGTAGACTTTTACAAAAATTTCTGGACCTATATTTCATCGATCCATGCCCTGGACACTGAGTAATAGCCCTATAAGAGGCAAAATTTTACCTATTTAATAGGAAGTTGATGTATAAAAATTCATTTTATCAGTATTCACTAAAAATTAAGAAAGAAAACTTATAAAAGATTTTCGAGTAGAGTCTATAAAAATTTCCAGACCCGTAATTGATCGATCAACTCCATGAACACCGAGTATCCAGCCCCATCAGTGGCGTTTTTGACTTATATGTGAAAAATTCGACCTTAAAAATTCCAATCTCCGGTGTCCACTTGAGATTAAGAAAGGAAACTTACACGAAATCATAGAGTTGACTCTACTAAAGATTTCCAGACCTATAATTGATCGATCAACCCCGCGGACACCAGGAGTGCAGCCCCATAAAAGGCATTTTTTGACGTATGTCAGAATTTCGACATTAAAAATTCAATTCTCGGTGTTGTCTGGAGATAGGAAAGAAAGGAAACTCACAGAAATTATAGAGTAGATTATATAGGAGATTTCCAAACCCATAATTAATCAATCAACCCCATGGACACCGAGTGAAAAGCAGCCCCATAAAGGGCGTTTTTAAAGTATTTACATCAAATTTAACCTTAAAAAATTTGAATTTACTCGTCACATCCCTCACTTACGATCAAGGAAAAACTCATACTGGAAATCATAGAGTAGACTTAATAAAAGATTTTCAGATCCATAATCAATAAATCAACCCCACGGACACCGAGTAACAGCTCCATAAAGGGCGTTTTTTGACTTACTTGACTAAAATTTGACGTCTAAAAATTTATTTCTCGGTGTCCACTGAAAAAATAGAAAGTTAATTTTCGGAAATCATAACTCCGACTCTATAAAAGATTTCCATACTTATAATTGATCCGATCCGCCCCATGGGCACCAGGTAACAGCCCTAAGTATAGGGCCTAAAACACCTAGTTTTTAACTTATCTGACAGAAATTTGACTGTTAAAAATTTGTCTTCGGTGCTTACTCAAAATTAAGAAAATGAACTTTAAAATATTGTAGAAGCGACTATACAGAAAGATTTCCAAATTCATAATGAATCGATTAACCTTAAAGACACTGAGTATCAGCCCCATAAGATTGCGAATTTTGTCATATTTGAGAGAAATTTAATTTTTAAAATTCAATTCTAGGTATTCACTGGAAATTAAGAAAGGAAATCCATGGAAATCATACATTGAGAAAAAGTATTTTGATAATCACAACACTTGGTATTTTGATAATCAAAATGGTAAGTATTAATGATTATCAGAATGAAAGGGGTGCGTTCCACTAAGCGTTTACAACGCTCACGCTCACGACCGCTGATTTCCCCATTCCCACTTGATTGTAGAATGTTACTGTCGTTAACTCCAAGTGGAATGGATTATGGGCAAGCTAAGTTTCGGGCGTTCATGTAAAATATTACAAATGGCAAGTTTGAAAATAGTAGAAGTTTAAGGAGTGTTAGGTAATCCTAAACAATAAGTTTTAATATTTGCTGACTTAGAATTTATTTATGTTAAAAAGTGGAAGAATAATTGAATATTTTATAAATAATTTTGGTGAAGTTATCAAACAACTTAAGTTTAAATATAATCGAAATGGCTTTGACGGCAGTTGGATATTTGCTAATGCATCGCAATAAAAGCTCCAGAAACTAGTTCATCTAGCTCAGATGAAGAAATGGGGATGCAATTATAAAAAAATTATAATCGTGAAAACCGACAACTTAGGCCAATGCGTATTATTGACTATGAAAATGTAATTTTTTTCGCTATTCGGATAGAAGAATTTAAAAGTCAGGCTTCAGGTACATAATTTTCTATCTCATTAGACTGTACATTTCTAAAATATTGTTTAATTGCAGGCGTAGATTATACTCTAAAGAGATTATTTTTACTCTTTTAATTTACTTCATTATGTCTAAGTAATTATTTCATTGATGGAATAAGATTGGAAATTTGAAGAAATAAGTTAAGAAACTAAAAATAAATTATGAATGACAAGAACATTTTAGAGATTGAACATACAAAGGAAGTCTAATGTAATTTTTAAATTTATTTTTTTAGAATTTCAAGGAACACATTTAATTATTTACATGATAGTAATAGAAGAAAATTTAGTTCGACATGTCCCTGGGTGCCCCTACAATTCCATCCTCATCATCAATACTGATGATAGCCCTTTGGAAAAATGGCAAACAATGGATTCATATATAGGTCACTTTTATAAAAAAATATAAGTGTTTTGAACTACAACAAAACACGTATTATATTCCGTAGCCGATACACGGCATCCCTATGAGAGAAGCTGTTGTGTATTGGCCCTAAA
>NW_025404200.1:0-4691 GCF_020080835.1 Cotesia glomerata
CCAGGTATTGACTTTGGTAATGATGAGTCTTGGGGCCATATACCCGGCTCACTTATTACACTATAATGTTCTAGGAATCCTTCCTATACCATTATGGGAATAGTTCCCATAATGATATAGGAAACCATTACTATATCATTATAGGAATATTTCCTATAATATTATGGGGAATGGTCCCTATAATTGTATAGGAATCATTCCTATAATTATAGAAACCACTCCTATACCATTATAGAACATTCCCATCATTATGGGAAATTTTTCCATAATTTTGGGAAAATTTCCTATAATTATGGGAACAATTCCCATAATTCATGGGAACAGTTCCTATATTGCCTGGGAACTGTTCCCATAAAATTATGGGAATAGTTCCTATATTTTTCTTCCCGTGTAGATCGCAATAAAGCCATACATTCAAAAGATATTGGAGTCAAATAATTAAAAAAATAACTTTTTCTTCAAATAATCACTAGGTTTTGAGCTCGCAGAGCACAAAAACTTATCAATATAGATTTTGTTCTCAAAGAGATCAATAATTTACGGCTAAGTTTAATTTTTTGAGATAATTTCATTGCAATTAGCCAAAAGTTGTAGGCATGACCTGCATGGTAAGCCGTTTTTCAAATCTTTTAAATTAAGGGGTTATACGCAGTTGCAAAGCTAAAAAAAAAAAAATATTTTTTATGAATTTTTTTTAGACACAGTTTGTATTAATCAATTAAAAGTCATGGTTATTCAAATAGAGCCTACTTTCGAGAATATAATGACACGTCAATCATGTAAAAATATAAATGTGCATCGCTCCTGTAGAAGATGTTCCGAACGATCTCTAAGAAAATGTCGCCTGGCAGTGATCTCCATTTTGATGATTTGGATTATCAGAAATCAAAAAATATGGTAAATTCTTTTGACGGATAGATTAATGGAGGTATTGGACGAAGGAATACGAAAAATTTTGATTTTTGACAAAAGGCGTCTATTTGTATCTATAAAAGTTGCGTCTATAAAAAAAATAGTTCGTTTTTGTTTAAAAAAAAAAAAATTACAAATCGTTAAAAAAAAATAGTAATAATTTCTTTAAATCTTATTCCTTTGCCCAATACCTGCATTAATCTATCCTTCAAAAGAATTAACCATATTTTTTGATTTCAGATAATCCAAAGTAGCGAAATAGAGATCACCGCCTAGCACCGTTTTTTTTTTTAAGTAGTTCGGAATATCTTCTACAGGAGCGGTGCACATTTATATTTTGACATGATTGATGCGCTATTGTATTGTTGAAAGTAGGCTCTATTTGAATAACCATCACTTGTGATTGATAAATAAAAACTTTGTCTATAAAAAATTCATAAAAAAATATTTTTTAAGCCTTGCAACTGCGTATAACCCCTTTAAAAACTTCAAGGACGGCTAAACACATGAAATTGTTCCATAAATAATTCAAACCTGCGCTCTAAATTAAAAATTTTATTCAGATCCTCTCCCGATTGACTGGAGGCTTTAATTAATTGATTATGGAAGGCTCTTTCTTCCTTGAGAGTCTCATTTTTGAAGGGGTGATTGTGAGGCTGATTTAAGGCAGCAATATTTCCTTCAAAGTCCATTTTTGTTTTGGCTGGACATTCAATATCTCCATCATCTGGCCGACGAGCATGTTCACATTCTAGATACCTATAATGAGGTCAAAGGAAGAATTGTTGGAGTTGCGGAATAATGACACTTACAATGTTTGTGGTCACACACAAACATAGTGACCCAGCTTTCGCGGGATAGTCAGAAAAGCTTCCTGTGATCTTTAGAAACGTCGAAATCTGGTCAAAAACTCGATTTTTGCAAAACGAAGTAAAAAATCAATAACTTCCCGATTTTTTAAAATCTTACGATTTTTTAACAGGAAGTTAAAGAAAATTTTACAATGGAAAAATAACAAAATAAAGTAAATGAATTTTTCCTCAAAACCAGTAACATTTTGTAAAAAAAAAAAATTTATATACTTACGCTGTGGGTTTCCCATTTTTTGTAAATATGGTATTGTATTAAATGGAAAACCATCATCAATAATTCTACGTTCTTCAGTAAATAAAGCTTTTGGACTTCTGTTTTGATTCATCATCAACTTTTTAGCACTCTTTTTTTTCTTGACATTATTATTTCAACTCATTGCGATTAATAAAATAATATTACTTACCAATGTGTTACTCAAGTAAAATTAAAAATTCAAAAGATAAATAAAATTATTATATAAATTTTTTAATGTTTTTAATTAATATTTATATTAATGAAAGATTTTAATTTATAAATGCACTGAATAAAAATATATAACGATTACAGACAGTGACTGGAAGCATGTACACCAAAGCAGAAATTGACTTTATAATTACGAGATAGAAAACAAATGAACGGTAATTATTGTACTGTGGTGGAAGTAACGAGGTGGAACAATCAAATAAATCGCCCGTTCGTTTTACTGATTTAATCCCGAATATATTTTTACAGAACATGAAAAAAAGGAATTAATTCTTGATTTGAAAAAAAAAATTTTGAGTGAATTTTTTTCATGTATTGACATAATAAAAATATAATTAATTTATGTCTCCATATAAAAATTAAATGCTTATGCATAGGGGCGAGATAATTTTAATACTGAATTTCCATTATGTACACAATTTTATTCAGAATTTCCATTATGTACATAATTTTAATTTTTCTTATTTATATCAAATTTTAGATTAAAAATTTGAAAAATGGTTGAACCCTAAAGGCTATCCCTGCAACTTTGCCAAAACTAAATTAAATTTTCAAACTGCTTGTGATTTTGTCGGTACTTTGCGATGTTTTGAGCAAATTAGTGAATTTTTGTGTTGTTTTGAGCTCTCCGAGCTCAGAAAGCTATTGATAGTTTTGGAAGCTCTTCCCGAGGGTGTTGGAACAAAACCATGGGAAAACCACAGAGAAAACCCACTTGATGAAGGCACCAGTCGGAGCTGGGCTAAGCCTACAGTGATCGATAAAGAAACTCTTCTTTATCGACCACCAGAGCATTGGGCCCCCTCTCCTGAGTGAGCAGAGATCCTTCGCGCTAGCCAATGTCGACTAAAATGGTCGCACATCCAAGTAATAACCACGCTCAATGCTGCTTACCTGGGTGATCGCCCAAATCAAACGTGTGCCGCTCGGCTATCTCTGCCACTTACATAAAAGTACAAATTCCAAATATAAACCTGCAGGGAAAAAACAAAATGAAAAGCTAATATACGTAATGTAATCCTGAATTTTCAACATCTTAACTTCAATAAAATTTAAACTAAAACTTACTATAAACTTATAATAATTAATAGGATAAAGTATCAGAAACACTTGAAGTAGACGTATAAACTCGGTCCAAGTCTGTCAATATATTTGGAGTTCATTAAGAGAATTAATCTATATTATTTAAAATGGGAACCTATCAAAAGAGTAGACACATAGAGTAAACGTATCAGTTTCATTAGTGCATTTGGGGATGGTTAACAAAATTTAATTTACAACGACCACCTTAATATATATATATATATAAAACATGAAATATTTTAGTTTTCGTAGAATTTTATCGAGGTGTTTTTTGATAAAACAGTAAAATTTTGCAAAATATCGATAATCGTAAGAAAAATCGATATTTTTATACCTAATCATAACTCAGAACTATTACTTTACGCAATGTAATGACTAGAAAAAATTAATCATTCCCTGAAAAATTAATGAGCGCATTATTTGCAGTTGACTATTCAGTACATGTAATAAAATATTAAAATCATGTTTCAATAATTTTTCAATTGTAATAAAAACTGTTTATTTTATAACTTGCCATTTTTTTATTCTCAAGAAGCAACTTTTTTTTTTGTTACAGTTGGAAATTTTTGCCTGTGATTTTTAACTACTTACAATAAATTTTGCAACTGTTCTTCATTTTGTTCCAGACGACTGACTATACTCTTCTATTAATGCAACTCCTCTTTCTGTGGCACTACTGATTTCATGAACAAAAATTGTTGGATTTTGGACACAGGATGAGAACTATCAAGAGAAGGTCTGTCATTAAAACGTCTCAGCGTTGTCAATGGTTAATGGCAGAAAGAATAGCTGGTAATGGACGAGTATAATAAATGTCTGATCAACATAAAGAACAGTTGCAAAATTTTTGCAAGTAGTTAAAAATCACAGGCAAAAATTTCCCAATTGTAACAAAAAAAAATTTAGTTTCATTTTGAGAATAAAAAAATGGCAAGTTATAAAATAAACAGTTTCATTACAATTGAAAAATTATTGCAACATGATTTTTAATATTTTATGACATCACTGAATAGTCAAGTGCAAATAAAGCACTAATTAATTTTTCTGTGAATAATTAATTTTTTCGAGTCATTACTCAGGTAAAGTACAGTTCCGAGTTATTTTTTTTTTAATTAGGTACACGGAAAAGAAAATGCGGTAAATCCAACTACACTTGGAGTAGCATTTACTACAGGATGGACTAAAGTATATGTCGGAGATAATATCGAGCTAGGTTTTCCTAGAGATAGGGAAATTCCCAATATTTTAGTTTGTCTGTTAGTTTTAAGCAAAATTGTAAAGCATAGAATATTTAATAATTATTTATAACTTAAGCTGATTATAATTTTTATGGTTATGGCAATAGTAGGTGAACAGGGGCG
>NW_025404201.1:0-4690 GCF_020080835.1 Cotesia glomerata
AAAACTGCGTGATAGTAATTGATATCACGAATAAACTATTATTTTACGTAATACTACTTTTTACAAACAATTGTATATTGAAGGTACTTACTTTAGCAAAATGTTAAATTACCAATAAGTAAATATTTGTAATATCTTCACGTTTCCAAAGATAAACCAATTACACTATTTAATGCACATGTAAAGGAAGTATTTTTTTAACACAGTCTCAGAAATAATGAGTAGTAATGAGTACGTTACCGTTAGTTGCAACGCTCAGGCTTAGTATGCATTGTGGTAGGGCTACTACCCCCTCTTTAACGGTACTCCACTTATGTACAGTTTGTTCTACTGTTATCTTGCCCCCCCCCCCCGCTAGTGCTGCCTCTCTTACGGGCTATCATTCACTTGCTTCCTCATATAACTATTGTTGTTTACTTTACTAGTTTATCGATAACTTCTAAGAATCTAAAAGGTCTATAATTCTAAAAATCCGATCGGTCAAGCCGTTCAAAAAATATAAGAGGCTTGAATACATACATACCTACATACACACGCACACTTACACACACACGTGCGCACACACACACACAGACGCACACACACACACACGCGCGCGCACGCACACACAGACACACGCACAATTACACACACACATCACACAAACGTGCGCACACAGACACGCACTTACATACACACGCACAATTACACACACACACACACACACAAACGCGCGCACACAGACACGCACTTACATACACACATACACACACACGTTTAAACACACACGCACGCACACACTTACATACACTTACACACACACAGATATACACACACACACAAACACACGCACACTTGCACACACACACACACACACACACACATAGTGACATCGCCGCGGGGAATAGTCAGGGAAGCTTCCTAGGGCCTCAAAGAGATATGTTGAAAACTCGATTTTCAATTTTTTAGCGTAACCCCTGCCAGACTCGTGGTCACGATAAAATGATCGCGAAACGACGGTGAATGTACCGTGAAATCACAGTGTCGACAAATGATCGTTGAATGACCGTCACTTGACTATCGAACGGCCATCGTTTGACAGTGAACGACGAGTATCATTGTGAAAGTTTTTCACTGTTACTTTATGATTTTTATTCTGTATAGTTATCATACTTCACTCTTGGAAAAACCAAATTTTTACTTGAGTATTTTAACCAAATTTTTACTTTTTTATCTGAGTAAAAATCGTAGATCATCGATCGATCGTCTGTCATTTAACAGTTATTTGAAAACATATAAATTGTCAAAAAACCGTAACTCGGTGGTGGATGCACAGTAGTCTGTAAGTGAAACGAGCGTATAATGTCTGTAAGTCAGGAACAAGTGTTGTATTTTTTTCATAGTCTTAAATGAAAAACCATAATAATTTTTGTTTAATGAAAAATATAATATTGTTTTTTTTTTTTTTAATCGTTAGATATTTTATTCAACAATTAATTAATTAATAAATTATAATTTATTTTCAACTTAACTTGAAATATTTTCTGCACGTCTAATATTTTCACCGTAATTCCAAAAATTAGAATCCATTATTAAAGATTTGAGTTTTTTTTTTTAGAGACGAAAACTTCTCCACTTCAAAATTACGGAAAAACTGTTTGTTTATCAAGAAAAAATTATTATAAGATATTTTTTTAACAATTAAATTTTTTAACAATTTCTTTTTCAGATCTTTTTTAAACAGTTAATAATTTCACCGTACTTTCGAAATCAAGATTTTTCGTAATCATCAAAAATTTGAATCATTTATTCACAGATTCGGTAGAATCTGGGCGCCAAGTCCCGTCTCAAGTCCGTTGTAAACGGAGCGCCAGACTACCGAGCATGTTTCTTTACTGTAAGCAGAACGGTATTTTGAGGTTGCATAATTTTATTAATTTTACAGACCTTTTTTCCTTCTCACATCACCTTATAATAATACATTACATCTTATATTATTAATATTAACTAATTATAGTTATTAGTGATAAATATGAATTCTATTTAAAATTCATAAAATTCACTGGACACAAACTATAAGCGACCCAGATTTTTAGATTTTAACTTTTTTCTTATGGGGAACACAACCTCCCGATGATAGAAAAGTATAAAAACTATAGTTAAAAAAGGTGGATACGCGACGGAAGCTTATGCGCTGTGAGTTAATGTGTATATTATAAATGTATATATGTCGCTGTATAACGTGTTATATGTGTAGTGCTATAAGCTGCTTAATGCATCCAACGCAACGCACCCTAAAGATATTTCTCACATCCTGGCATTTACACATGCCAGGGTGCGTTGGAATTACTTTTTACGTAAAGTATAGCTTTCAATGAAAATAGTTTCCCATGAAAGAAAAAAATGCAGCCAACGTAATATTAAAGTTGGTACTGTAGAATAGATGAAGTAAACTAAAAATCTTAGAGACTCTCACAAATGTTAATGAACTAAAGTATCTTTGTCTGCAACTATTTTGTTATTTATTCACTTTTAATTTCCAAACAAAACAGTATTGAAATTAAAATGATCAATTTTTGAGTTGACGAAAATTATCAAGTTTTTTTCTTGGCCGATTGATTATAAGCGAAATATAAAGATTTTGATTGATAATTTAGTTTATTAATCTGAACCAAAGAGTATATGCGGCTTATTTATATAAAATTTTATTAATGCAACTAGATATTGTACGAAAAATAAAGATTAATTTTATTAATATTACAATTTTAGGAACATTTAATTCTTCGCAGGATTTAATTTTCGCGGGAAAGGTACAAATTTTGAATTAAACATGTTTTTCTACAGATTCGCTGGTAGAATCTGAAAGCGCCAAGTTCCGTTCAAAAATCCCAAGTTGCAAAACGGAGCGCCAGACTACTTCGAATGTGTTTACTGCAAGCAGAACGGTTTTTGAGGTTACGAAATTTAATTTAATTCTACGGTACTTTTTTTCACTAATTTGTTTATTATAACAGTAATTCATAATTTATTTACCGTATTAATTAATTTATATTCACTTATAACAATTTATTTACTTTAAATTATTTAATTTTATCAAAAAATACTATAGCGCGCTCACATTTTTAGATCCTGACGTTTTTTTATGTAAAAAATGACATGCCACAGACTAGATAAAATAAAAATGTGTAGTAATCCTCCTATAGATACGCAACTACAGTTAAAAAAAGTAGTTCACAGCTTACATTTACGGCCGCCAGGGCGCACTGAAATTATATATCTACATAAACTGTAGCTTCCGGGATAGTTTGCAGGTAAAAAATGCAGCCAACGCGAGATTTAAGTTAGTACCGTAGAAAAGTAAACTCCAATCTTAAAGGTGCTCACACATCGTGTTCAGCATGAACTAAGATAGACTGCTTGCAGTCCTCCTGGCGGTTTCGACACGGTGAAAGCACGGTTGATCGACGGTTGTTTCACGCCCGTTTCACTGTATAAAGTTCGTTTTACCGAGTGGTTTGTCAGCCAGCAATGGATACCGTTGTTTACGATGCTCTACTATAAATTTATCGAATATATACGGTGCATACGCAAGTGAATCTACGACGTTATGACCGATACTGTATGCTCATCATACTGTCGAAATACGATAATTTTACGCTACTGTCACGGACAATAAAATAAAAAAAAATATTTCAGGCGGACCGGGGCTCGAACCCGGCTTTATCTAGTAGCGCGCTCGAGACTTTACCAGTTTGGCTATCTGAGACATTGCTTGAAACCATAATATCAGTCACCTCATAAAGTGTCAAAACCAAGTCATTTTTTTTTCATTGTACAGATAAAAATAGCTTAAATAAATTTATATTTTTTCCATGACTTCAAAATAATAATCGTAATAAATGATTCAAATTTTTGATGATTACGAAAATCTTGATTTCGAAATTACGGTGAAATTATTAATTATATAAAAAAAGCTCTGAATAAGAAATTGTTAATAAAAAATATATGATAATAATTTTTCTTGATAACAAACAATTTTTCAGTAATTTTGAAATTAAAGTTTTCGTCTCTACAAAAATAAAAAACTCAAATCTTTAATAATGGATTCTAATTTTGGAATTACGGTGAAAATATTAGACGTGCAGAAAATATTTCAAGTTAAGTTGAAAATAAATTATAATTTATTAATTAATTAATTGTTGAATAAAATATCTAACGATTAAAAAAAAACAATATTATATTTTTCATAAACAAAATTATTATGGTTTTTCATTTAAGATTATGAAAAAAATACAACACTTGTTCCTGACTTACCGACATTATACGCTCGTTTCACTTACAGACTACTGTGCATCCAGCACCGAGTTACGGTTTTTTGACAATTTATATGTTTTCAAATGACTGTTAAATGACAGACGATCGATCGATGATCTACGATTTTTACTCAGATAAAAAATCGGAGAAGTCAAGTAAAAATTTGGTTTTTTCAAGAGTGAAGTATGATAACTATACAGAATAAAAATCATAAAGTAACAGTGAAAAACTTTCACAATGATACTCGTCGTTCACTGTCAAACGATGGCCGTTCGATAGTCAAGTGACGGTGATTCGACGATCATTTGTCGACACTGTGATTTCACGGTACATTCACCGTCGTTTCACAATCATTTTATCGTGACCACGAATCTGCCAGAGGTTATCCTTTTATTTA
>NW_025404202.1:0-4690 GCF_020080835.1 Cotesia glomerata
CCCAGTGAACACAATTATGTCAAACTGACGTCAGAATGACGTCATGCTACGTCATGATTTACGTAAGATGTAGTCATATGAGTCACATATGACTCATAATTTCCCAATTCCTGACGTAAGATTCTTACGTAATACGTATGACGTACCTATGATGTAAGTGTGACGCTTGCATGACATTTATGACGTTTATATGACGTAATTATGACGTCCTTATGATATATAACTGATGTCAAAATTAATTACGCGGAAGAAAATTTTTTGAAAAAAAAGTAACATTTAATTATGCGGTGTTGTGTCGGAATAATAATTTCAAGACTGATTACATGCTGAGGAAGAAGATTTGGAGTTGAAAATCCTGGCGTGTGCTGGGCTTGAACTCGGGTCCATTGAGTTTGGAGTCTTGAATGCTGCTCACTTGTCTGCACCACGATTGATATTAAAAACGTTTATTTAAATCTATATGAATTTAAAAGTTGGAAAGGATTAAGTTTATACGTTTTTCTCAAGTTTTATTAAGATTTATGATGAGATTGCATAGAAATTGATGAATTTTTTCTAAATTTTATAAATTTTCAGAATTTTCATGAATTAATATTTCATTGGTCATAAGAACGTCATAGCGATGTCATATTAACGTCATAAATTCTGAAAGTTGAAAACAAAAATGTTTAGATTGTCCAATTAAACGCAAAATGCCACTTAAAGTTGAAAAAATTTTCCTAAATTCAAGAAAATTCATAAAACATAATTAAAGAGAATTATATTACTTTCATGAAAGCAATACTTTTGCAAAAGCCCATTTGTCTTCAACTATTGATATTTCAGCTACCAATGGTCGCACAGCAAATTAGAAGACATTTTCGGAAGCTGGAATGAATTTTCTATGAGGACCTGTCAAGTCATGAATCGAAAAAATTTTTCTAAGCCTCTGAGACGAAAAAAAAAAATCAAAAATTTTGAAAAAGTTCTCTTTCATCCCATTTTTAGCTAAAATTTTTTGTGAGAAAATCTATAAACTATAATCATGGAGTTTTAAAGCCTTAAAATGCATCTTTTTAGATTTGCAATACGATCATTTTTCACTGAGATATAGCAGGTCAAAAATCGGGAAAAATTCAGACTTCTTTGTGGGTAGCATGCATAGAAAATAATTTATTCCAACTTCTAAATGATCACGGTTTTTTCTCACTATTAAATTTTTCATTTTCTATTATAGATACAATAATTACTAAAAAATACAATAAGTTTCAAAAAAATTATTTTTGACTTTTTTTAAGGAGTACCCCGTTTCGCCTTCAAAAATAAAAAATCTTTTTCTAAACGGCAATTTAAAATTAGTGCTATTTATCTTAAACAGAATTAAAATGAAGACGATTTACAATATTTGGATCCCCAAAAACTTAATATTTCTTTAGATAAATTCCATTTTGTCCTCCCTCTTCCCCTATACTTTTTTTGAATGAATTTTTTACTGCTTAATTCCAACGAATCTATGATGGAAAACCATTGCTCCAAAGTTACATCAATATCATGTCAAACCGTAACTTAACATTGACGCATCCTGATAAAAACAAGTATGGCAAAAGAATTGAAAAGTATTGGTTTTTTCATAACTGGTTTCTATTACCTTCAATACTTTTTTTTTTTTTAACAGGGTATAAAAATGATTTCAAAATGAAATCAGCCTTACGTACGATCGTGACTTTTTACTAATGTAAGAAAAAGAGTTCAGAGTAACATCAGTATTAGGTACAATCAGAACTTTTCAGTGATGTAAAAAGATGACTTTAAACTTATGTCAATATTACGTACAACTGTGACTTTTAACTGATGTAAAATAGGGACTTGAAACTCACATCAGTATTACGAAGACTCGTGACTTACCAGTGAAGTAAATGTATGACTTGAAATTTACATCAGTATTACGTAAAACCGTGACTTACCAGTGATGTAAATGTATGATGCTAAAGTTACGTCATCATGACGTACAATAATGACTTTAATACGACATAACATTTTTTATATCAGAATGATGTAAAAATGACATCACAGGTTGAGACACCATAATAAGATCATAGGGAAAGTCAGTTTTACGTCAAACTTATGTCAAAATCTAGTGACATTCTTATGACATTCAACTGACGTCACATGAACGTCATGTGTTCACTGGGTAGAATTAAGTAACATGATGGAAAATTTTTTCGTTAAATGTGATTCAACATTGCTAGATAAAATGGATGATTATCGTGTGTCAGATGAGAAACTTCGTGTCTTAACTGGTTGAAAATGGGAAAATGTGATTGAGTTGCGGAATTGGTTAGTGTCAATGAAAAATACTGACGCTCGAAGTGTAACTCAAGCACTAATAGTGTTTTTAGTCAAGCTTTGCTCAGGTAATTCAAATAAGTTAATATCCACAATTTTGGAGATTAATGTAGAGCAGTTAAAGTCAAAAGTATTGTGAGCAAGTCATCCAATCTTTTGAAAAAGACGTTTTACCTTCGCGCTTCAGCTTGAATGCAGTATCCAGAAATGATCTTATTCAAATTCATACATCTGCAGTTGCTAAAAAACTTCATGACGATTTGAATGACAAACTCATTTTGATTTGTGATGGGACATATGCTCGTCATGAGAAAAGTTCTAATAATGAGTATCAGAGAAATTCGTATTCTGGTCAAAAGAAAGTACCACTGTGTAAGCTCATTTACAATTTGCACAACTGATGGATACATAGTTGATATGCTGGGATCGTATTATGCTAACCAAAATAATGCTACTATAATGCGGGACATTATAGATAATCCTGATGGTATGATCCTCGAGAAAAATATTTATATATAATTATATATATTTATATATAAATTGGTTATATATGATTATATATGAAAATGGCCAAATATAATCATATCTAATTATATATTATATGAATAATTTTTATATTCCATTTATGATAAACTCATATGATACATTATGAAGATCATAGAATCATTATCATCTAAGACAGCAGCACAGCAGACAGACACTTCAAGACGCACGGAGATCACCAAAGTTAAGCAGCACTGAGCAGGGTTAATAGTTGGATGGGTGACCGCTGGTGTTATAGCTATAAAATTATATCTAGATATTTTTTTGCATTTTAATAGGTTACACAAAATTGCGTAGGACCATATTAAATATTCTATCCATAAAATTAACCCAATAATGAATTAGATGTCATAAATATATAATTAAATATTGTTATATATAATTACTAGAGCCAGGCCTTTGGTATGGAAGGGGAAAACTCACACATGCATAAAAATAACAAAAGAAATGTATCCGTGTAATCGGCTAAACTCGGTAATGAACTACATTCAGTTTGTAGTTTAAAAGCATCAAGATGATGCTATTAGAAAAAAAAATTTTTCTTTTGTTTTTTACAGTCCGATTGCAGTAAAGCTTATAATTATTTTATGTAATGTTTTTGAATGTTTCTTTTTCTTGTCAAACGTTTAAGAAATTTTCTAACAGACTTTAAGTATTTTGTAACATATAGAATTATAAAAAAAGGAAAATTCTTCTCACACTTACTTTGAGTCAAGAGAATAATTTCTTGAGTTGAAGAATTATTCTTGGTCCAAAAAATTTTCTTGTTTCAAAAATTTATTCTTTTCACTTAAGAAAATTATTTTTTTTTCAAAATGGTATTTTTGGTTCAAAAATTTTGTCTCTTGAATCATTTTAATTTAATCGAGAATCCTGTATTTATCTTACTGCAATGAAGCCGTAAATTTCATGAATGTGTTTCCCTTACTGCTTCAATGCAGTAACGTTAATAATTGGTACATGAATAATTTTTTCTTTATAAAGTTGAATGATTTCATAAATAGAGTCTATTATTTCCAATGAGTTCCTGAAAGTGTAAAACAAAAATTATTTTATTTAAATTAAATCGAAAATCATCTCTATGATTTACTCTCTCAATCAAGTAACACAACGAGTAAGGGAATATTTCACGCAGAAGCTTCAAATTGCTCGAATAATGATTCCTTCCACGATCTAATTTTTACTGCATCACTGCAGTACAGCAAAAATTTTAAATTGAGATAATTTTAATGTTAAATTTATTCCTTGAGTTATAAAAGGCGATTAACTAAGTTTGCTGCGATTTAGATATCAAAGATTTTCGGAAATTATCAATTGGCAACCAATTTTTTTATTAAAAAATGCATACTGCATAGTTGCAGTAAAATGAAAAATGAATATTAACTGAAATTTGAACATTTAACTATCTCATCTACTGAGAGATACTACTTAATTAAGCTCATCATTACCAAAATAGTGTACTTCCAACCAAATATTGTTAGAAATGAGATTCCGTGATCATAAAATAGATACTGCATAAAGGCAGTAGAGCAAAATTTTACAGCTAATAAAACTTTTACCAGAAAGTGCCAACTTTCATTTCACTGCGTTAATCGAAGTTGCCATTTTGCGCCTTCGCTTTGGAAAGTAAAAAAGAAAACCTCAGATCACATGTTTGTCTTGGGCATTATATGTGATCTAAGGCTTTTCTTATTTTCCTTACCAAGGGGTGTAATATATTATTCTCTCTCATTTTAAGCAATTTAACTGGTCGCCACTGACGAAAGTAATTAAAAATTTATCATGGTATTTATAGAAAATGATTTTTCCACAAATAAATTGA
>NW_025404203.1:0-4688 GCF_020080835.1 Cotesia glomerata
TGTGTGTGTGTGTGTGTGTGTGTGTGTGTGTGTGTGTGTGTGTGGCTGTGTGTGTGTGAAAAGTATGTGAACCAACATAACATGAGCAGCTTGACCGATTTCATCGTGGTTGGTGCCATTCGAAAGGGCTTGACCAAACTTAGATTTTGAAAACTATTTGGACCAATTCAGATCAATAGATTTTGAGAAATCTTCAAAAAACTGAAAAAAAATTTTTTTTCAAATGTGGTTTTTTTGGAATAACTTTTAAACCGCTCAATGGTTCAATTTCAAAAACTAACTCCGATCTCTAACACTCACTGCGTACTTCCTGATCAAGGCCCGAAGTGGCTGGCTCCTGATCCACTGCTGCAACTTTCACCTCGGCAGAGCAAGCTCACATCAGCCGTGGCCTGCATCGTCGGAAACTACGATACAGGTTCCGGACACTCCCAGTGAGTTACAGCAGGAACCAATCGTCACTGCTAGGTCAGTGAGTGTGACCAACCCATTAAAGGGGAGTTTTGTCCACGGGAGCTTATTTTGTTTGGTTATTTTGCTTGGCTCCTACCCGCTGTACCTCATCAACTAAGAGATTAAGTGTCATCCAAGGACAGCGAGCGTTCTCCCATCCGCTCGGGGAGACGCGCCCAGTAGCAGTATCTCTTCTGCCCCGAGTGTGTGTGTGGGTGTGTGTGTGTGTGTGTGTGTGTGTGTGTGTGTGTGTGTGTGTGTGTGTGTGTGTGTGTGTGTGAGTGTGTAAACCTCTCATAACTTTTGAACACCTTGACTGATTTTATCGCGGTTGGAGCCAATCGAAACGGTTTGACTAAACTTAGATTTTGAATACAAATTGGACCGAATCAGACCGATAAATTATGAGAAATCTTAAAAAAACTGCGAAAAAATATTTTTTCAATTTTGGTTTTTTTGGAATAACTTTTAAAAGACTCGACCGATTGATTTCAAAAACGAATTAGCTCTTAACATTTGAAAACCACGTCAATCGCCATCAATCTGGTCAAAATCAGTTGATTCGTTCGTGAGTTATCGTTGACGAAAAAAATAAAAAAAAAAAGTGTTTTTTTTTTTTTAATCACACCGTAACTTCCGCTCTTATCAATTTGTGTTTAAAAATGTGACATAGAATTTGAAAAACTGCGTCGTATGCCACCAATCGCGTAGAAATCGGTGTATTTAATCGAAAGTTATTGCGATTCGAAAATTCAAAAAATAGTGTTTTATTAAACTTCTATCAGACTTTTAAGCTCGGGGAGCTTAAAACTACATGGAAATTATATTTTTGAGCTTAAAAACGTAATGTGCATTTTGAGCCCTTAATTACGAAAGTTGTGGGAAGTTGCAGGGATGGCCTTCAGGTTCAACCGTTTTTCTAATTTTTTTCGACAACGATATCTCACGAACGCATCAACCGAATCTAATGCTTTTGGTGGCGATTGATACGAGTTCTCCAGGTTAAAAGCTGATTAGTGTTTAGGGGATGTTTGGTCACTCGAATTTGTCTGACTGATAAAATATAGCTTTGTTATAGTTTCTTTAATAACATATTTAAAAGTCAGACATGAAAAAATAAGTTAAGTTCATTAATTTTTTGTCGAGCTTTAAAGCGTCTGACAAAAGATCTGGTCCATGGAAAGTGTCTGACACTTTATTATACTAGTTTAGAATAATATTCTACAAAAGTTATATAAAAATTAGCCACACAAATTTTAGTTAGATAACTAATATTTTTAGTTACCTTTCTCATCTAGTACCTGCCCAGGTGTCACAGGGAAGCTCCACAAGTAAGCAGGTATTTAAAGTATACTAGACGCTGCTAGTCGTGAAGATTTCATCCATGTGAAAATAAGTAATGTCAGAACGCTCTCGGATCTTACTCTATAGATTGTAAAGCAAAGATTATTTTATTTAAATTAAATCGAAAATCATCTCTATGATTCACTCTCTCAATCAAGTAACACAAAAAAAATAAAAAATATTTCACACAGAAGCTTCAAATTGCTTAAATAATAATTCCTTTTACTATCAAATTTTTACTGCATTACTGCAGTACAGCAAAAATTTGAAATTAAGAAAATTTTGTTGTTAAATTTATTCCTTAAGTAATGAAAGACGATTTAATCAGTTTGCTACGATTTAAATATCAAAGATTTCCAGTTAGTATTGATAGGAAACAAATATTTTAATTAAAAATTAAATACTGCATAGATGCAGTAAAGATGAAAAATAAATGTTAATAGAAATCTGAACATATAACTTTATTATCTTATGTGAATTGCTAGTAAATTAGGCCGTTATTACCAAGATAATAATGGAGTTCTAACCAAATGTCGTTAGAAACCGATTTTTGTGACCATAAAAAAGATACCGCATATCTGCAGTAGAGCAACATTTTACAGTTAGTATAACTTTTGCCACCGAAAATATTTTTCTTTCTTATTAAAAGCGATTCTATTGTTCGCCACTGACGTGAGTAATTAAAAATTTATCATGGAATTTATAGAAAATAATTTTATTTGCAATTAAATTGATACTGCACCACTGTAGAAGAGCAAAATTTTAGTAGTGAGAACATTCTGCTGTCAAATTTTTTTCTTTCCTTACAAAAAGCGAGCGCAAGACTACTTGCGCTACCTTAATGGTACTACCTTAATCAGTTTGCTACGATTTAAATATCAAAGATTTTCAGTAAGTATTGATAGAAAACAAATATTTTAATTAAAAATTAAATACTGCATAGTTGCAGTACAGATGAAAAATAAATGTTAATAAATGTGTGTGTGTGTGTGTGTGTGTGTGTGTTTATATATATATATATTAGGGTGTGCCAAAATGTAACTTCCGTGGAGAACCTTTTAAAATTGGAATTTTGAGTTCCACTTTTAACAGCAGCTGTGTTTGGGGATTTCCTGAGATATTTCGGGTTAAGAGAATTCATTCGATTATTTATAGGATTTTTAACAGGAGATTTAATTGAGCACGTCCGTCCAAATTTTGAATTTTCACCGAAAATACCCAAATTAAGCTTCTGTTAAAAAATTCTATGAAAATCTAATACATTGTCTCACACCAAATATATCAGGAAATGCCCAAACGCAGCCCCTGTTAAAAGTGGAACTCAAAATTCCAATTTTAAAAGGTTCTTCACGGAAGTTACATTTTGGCAGACCCTAATATATATATAGCATATATATATATATATATATATATATATATATATATACATATATATATATATATATATATATATATATATATATATATTTATATATTTATTCAGCCGGGAATGCAAGCGTAAGAGCACTCACTATGCGCATGCGTCTCAGAGTAAAAAAATTTTAATATTTTGAAAATACTTACTAATTTCACAAGATTTCAGCATCCTTATTTTAATAAGATGAGCTTCAATATTAAGTTGTTGATTAATAAATATTAGAGTAAATTTATTTATTGCATTAACACTTCTCACAAAAATTAAGGGAGCAAGAAAAAAATCCAAATTTTTAGGAGATTTTCAACAGGCTATAACTTGTAGAAAAATCGTCATAACGTAAAAAAAATCAAAATGTAGCGCTTAATATCTAAATTTTAGATCTGAGTTCCAAAAATTAAAGAAAAATTTTTAACTTCCTGCCAAAAAAAATGAAAATTTTCGAATCTTTTTTACAGATTATAGGCATAGCTGTTTGGCCTGGATATGTGGCGACTCGACGCAGCGTCATACTAAAACTCGACGCTGACGCCCCACCCACTAAACCCTAAACCCCTTTCTCTTCTATCCTCTGATCCCCCATGGTACTGCCGTAAGGTATTTCTTCGCGGGGGGAGGAATTAGCTGCTGCTCTTCCTTCTGGTGGCTCAGATGTTATTTCTTCCTTCTAGATTCTGTCTTTCGCTCTTTTCCTCTCAATGGATCGCAACTCTGTAAGCACTTTTGTAGCAAAAGTGCTTGTGGCGTTCCAGGCAGCTTCTGACGACAACATTGCTTCTACTATAGACTCTGGTTGGGTTCTCTTTTTCAGAATCTTTTTTAACTCATCGCGCTGTTGGTTGAAACGTGGACACACAAAGAAAATATGCTCCGCATTTCCACCGACCCCTGGACAAGACGGGCACTCTGGGGTATCATCGTGCTTAAAGCGGTGAAGATACTTCCGGTAACATCCGTGTCCTGATAACATCTGCGTTGAATAATAGTTGATCTCACCGTTCTTCGTATCATACTTCAGGACCCTGTTTTCAAAGGAGCTTGCTACGATCTTAAGAAGGTATTCTGGTACATGCTTCTCTTGGAGGGCCTGCATAATGCATTCCTAATTGGCAGAGTTGAAGGCGTTTCTGATGTCTAGAGTCGCCACCAGGCAATACTTCTTCGTTCCACCCTTCCATCTGGTTCCTGCGATTGCTTTCTTGGCCGTATCAACAACCAGTTTAATTGCATCCAGGGTTGATCGTCCTTTCCGAAATCCATACTGATTGTCTGCCAGGAGTGGGTCGACTACTGCTTCAATTCTCTGGTGAATTATGCGTTCAAATATCTTACCCGCTGTATCTAGCATGCAAAGTGGGCAGTAAGATGACGGTTCATCCGGTGGCTTTTTCCCTTTAGGAAGCAGCACTAACCGTTGCTGTTTCCACTTTTGAGGAAAAATCCCTTCTTTGAGGCAGGTGATGTAAACATCGAGAAG
>NW_025404204.1:0-38549 GCF_020080835.1 Cotesia glomerata
TTTAAATATTAAATATTCATAAATTAATTTTCATAGAAATAAAAATAAAATACAACTTTAAAAAAAAATAAAAAAAAACGCAACAAGCCAATCAAAAGAACAAATAGTTGTCACGAAGAAACAATACTACCTATGTTATGCACAAATGTCGTATTTTTTCCAGAAAATCCAACAGAGATTCATGCTTAAAATATTTATCAGTTTTATCAACACAAGCTGGTGACATTGTAGAACGCCGATGATAGAGAGTTGAAGTGGATGGATATAAATCAAGCACATAGTATGGTTATATCAATATGCAGGTTTAGGCAGTGAGTGTTGACGATCGTGTTGTAAACATTGTTGCGATTTCAGCATTGACTTTCACTGGACACTATAACTTGGCCAGAGATCCCAGTTATAAAGAGAATTCACCATGATTCGCCATGCCGTTTCGAACACTCAACCTCTTTAGACTTCAGTTTCAGACTTTAGCGTTCTCAGGCTCCCAGTTCTGGCTATACAAGAGCTAAGTTACCAGCTTTCAGCTTTCAGTACATTGTACATAAGTAGCAGCAGCAGCAGTCACCGAAGAGCTCAGTCCCAGTTTCCTACCTCAGTCTACATATTACTCACTACTAGTTCTCCCAATGAGACACCCATCACAAACCCAGTTCTCAGTTCAGCGCTTCTGTCTATATAGTCACAATTGCAACGACATCTGGGATCTCCAGTTTGCAAACGTTGAAACAGTTCTGCACCTGACAATACTTACATGTACTAATAAATACTAGGTAATTATATATATTTATGTCATTATTAATTATGACATTAAAGTTAGCAGTCATTGACAATTTAAAATATTTTAACAAACAATTGTTCTAAAAACTGCATTTTAGATGGTTTTAGATGTCAATTTTTTCATTTTTCATTACACTTGTTAAAAAAATTATTTAAAATTATTAAATATCTGAATATTACACAATTGGTTATGACATCAAAGTAGCAGTCACTGATCAATTTAAAATTATTTCAACAACAAATTTAAACCTGAAAATTTTTAAAAATATTTTTATTTTTAGTTTTTATATGTCAATCTTTTCACATAACTCATTCTGTTAAAAAACGAAAAGTTACAACATCTGCCAAATTAATTTTCATACAATTATGACATTAAAGCAGTAGTCACTTGATCAATTTAAAAATTATTTTAATAAACAATGAGTTCTAAAATCATTTTTAAAAAATTGCATTTTATTTTTTACTTACATGTCAATTTTTTCTATTTTCATTACAATTTATTTGAGTTAAAAAATCTGAGAAATATTAAATATCTATGAAGATTAATTCTCAATAAAATAAATTTGTTCCAAAAATATTTTGTAAAAAATTTTGTTTTATTTATAATGTCATTTTTTTTACAAAATATTGCAAGATTTTTTTTGAATTTTATTTAAATAAATAATAACAAAATTTATTTGGAGTAAAAATTAAAAAATGATTTTAAAGTAGTACTAGAATGATTTATTATCTTAATTATAAAATAAAATTGTATTTACTAAGAATTTTGATTAAAGATAGAACTTAATCAAAACTACTTATAGTTTGACACGTGAGAGTTTTTAACCTCTCATTGTTATTTTAGCTAGGGGAGAGAATATCAATTTTTTCAATAAAAAACCAAAAGAACAACACAAGTATTGATAAAATGGGAGAACCTGGACTACTGAGAGAGAAAATTGGATTAAGTGGAGTCGAAAGCCAAGGAAACGCCGACGAAAATGCTCATGCTACTAAGAGAACTTACTTGCTTAGTATGAGCTGAGGTGTCTATAAAAATTCGCTTCTTAGGATGCATTTAATATCCTTTCATTGACTTTTTTTTTTGCAATCATTTTTTTCGAACAAAAATTACATAAATCGCGTGCTTAAAGGTAAAAGGGCTTATAGCTATGGGTTAATAGGATTTGTGCTAGGCAAGTGGCGCACAAAAAAATTTTTTTCGCCATTCGGCCTGAAATGTCTGAAACGTAAAATCAGTGAAAAAAAAATTTGGTTGAATAATAGTTTAACAAGACAAGTTGCTACCAAAGTAACAGCCTCATATACAAAGTAAAGATATAAACAAATAGAAAATAAATCAATCAAAAACAAATTACGTAAAATTAATGATTAATTTAAAAGTAAAAACTACGATCAAGACAACAACTAACTATAATTACCTGGATATTAACATGGACAGTGTGCAACAGGGGCAATCTAGCTGCACAAACGGCGCTATGTAAGGCGAAAACAGACAGCATGTTACGGAATGCACTATACTAAACAAGGCCAGAGCCGACTCCTGGAACGCCAGAACCCATTTGTTTAATAGCTTGGTAGCTCCAACAATTTTATATGGAGCGGAAACTTGGGGCTTAGACCATCTGGAGATAATTGACAAAGCACAAACAGACTTTTCAAAAGGAATTACTGCTAGCACCAACACACCAGGATACATGATCAGGCTGGAAACTGAATCACCAACCTCTCAGCAACTCTCCTAGTACTAACATGGAAGTGGATAACACGCATCCTCAAGTTGGAGGATGATCGATGGCCAAAATCTGTCTGTTCAATCTCATTAAGCTAGCTGAATAACCCAAATCTACAAGATCAAATAAACTGGGCTGAAAAGTTCAACAAAATCATCAAGGAAACTAATATGCCGGAACATGTCGCCAACCTCGACCCCAAGTTTGGGAAAAACATCTTGGCTGACTTTCAAAATGCTGCGGTGGAAAAAAGCAAAGCAGAACTACGATTGCTGCCTACGTTCGACATCCTTGCAATCTCAACTAGTATGGACTAGACAACCCGACACGCTCCATGTACTCTGAAGATATCCGTTGTCCAATCTACCTGACTCGTATGGTTGCCTAACTGCGACTCACGCAAATATATATAATTGCCGGATCGTGCCTTGAACACCATCTCCACGTTATCCCCAGGGAATCCTGCAAAATATGTAACTCCAGTGTTGAAACAGTTGAACATATATTGGCATACTGTCCTGCTCTTGATGATCTGAGAAACAAATACCTTCACAATATCGCCGTAACCTATCCAATAAACACACGTACGCTGCACACACTCTGAATATCTACTCCAAAAAAGAAATGGAAAAACCACAAACAAATTCATCGCTGCAGTTTCTACCAGAAGATCCAATACCTGCTTCTAACCCTCCCTTCCTCCCCCCACATACAGCTCTTTTCCTTGTCACATTAAATTCTTCCCAAAAATGAATAAAGTGGTACAAATAAATAAATAAATATGTAACTGTGCCTCCCAAATCATAAATTGTAAATGAGATGCATTGTTATTATCTTAAAAGTAATAAGTATACATACAAATGCTCTGCCAGCTGAGACTGTGGCTGTGGATAATTTGGTTGAATTTAAAAATGCTTGCTTCAGTCATTTCTTTCAATTTGATACTTAGAATTTGAATTAAATTAAATTATATTTAAATTCGATCTTCACTTTCAATTTCAAGTGGAATTTTTGAATCTACCTATGCGTCTTAGATTTATTTGTAATTATTTTAATTATCACTCTTAATTATTGCTTTTAATTGATATTAAATTAAATTATATTTTATAATTATAAGATCTTTCTATATATCTATCTACATACATACATACAAGTAAAAACTACGTAAATAATTAAATCACGCGTACTTTATTGTTTTTTGAATATATTTCCTTTTTTAACTTTAAAAAATTTTATAGTTGAAATTTTACGCCGCTACTACCACAGAAAGTTTTTTTTCACATTTTTAAACTACGAATATGTTCTTTTGTAAACTGGCTGACAAAAAAATTATACGCCCTTTCACCCAGTTAAATCACCAAAATTTCGAATTCTTAAAAGTTAGTAAGGGCGTATAATTAAAGACATACGCCCTTTACCTTTATAATTTTTTTTTTTTCAATTTTTAAGCGTAGGAGAAATGTGTCTACTACTCGATTGGCAATAAAAAAAAAAATATACGCCCTTTTATACCTTTAGGCACGCCGAAATATTAAATTATTTTTAATAGTAAAAATAAAATAAAAATAATTTATTTGTAGGCTGATAAATTTGGAAAACTCGATAAAAGACTCAGGAATTTTATTACTTATCATTTTGGCTTCCAAGATCCAAAGCTCAGATAATTGACCAAGCTGGGTTTTGTTACTTTGAGTATATTGTCAAATAAAAAGCTGGACACTACTCGAAAGCGGGTTGAAGCCGCGCGTTGGCCTACTTGTTGAGCAACATCCGCGACAATGAAGTATTAATATTCGAGAGTTCGAAGAAGCTTGCATGGTGTTGGGGGTTTGTTGTCACTCCGGAGAACAGATTGAAGCCGCGGTTGAGAAAGCTATTAAGAATCACTTAGATGATATTATTAAGAACAAAGGTATATTTAGTTTTATAATTATTAATTATAATTAGCAAGTATTAGATTTACATGTGGAAATTTAAAAATTATAAGTGAGAATTATTTTTAATATTTTTTTGCACGCCTCATAGCGCGAAGCGCATTGAGGTTGTGCTATACTCGACTCGTCAAGGTCAAGCAATTTTGTGATCTTTAAATGCCTCTATCACTACCATATTACACTTATACAATGATATAAGTAGATGTACAACGAAAAAGCTCTTAAAATTAAACCATCTTTTTACTTTCTAAAAAATCATTTCATGTTGCTATTTTAAACAAAAAACATTTTTGAAAAAATTTTACGTGGACGTCCGGATGTCACCCCGTTTTGGATGTACCAACGATTGATCCCGAACAAAATTGATATTTCAAAGATCCGGACTTTTTATTAGTTTAAGAGGAATTCGATTAAACCTGGGTCCGTATTTCCCATATCAGTGGCTTCTAGTTTACGTATTTTTTTTTAGAATTGAATTTTTATTAAAATTCTACTACAACCAAATACAAAGCCAAACGAACTTTTCTTATTTGTCACGTAGAAAATTATGGCGCCACTTGATCCAAGCTAGATTTTTTAGACTGCGTGCGCATATGACGAAAGAAAAAAAGGCGTTGATATTTAAAAAAAAAATAAAAAATATGTAAGGAAGTACTTAATTGATTTTTTTTTTTTAATCAATTACACAATTAATTTTTTTTCTTAAAAATGAATGGCAGCAGATTATGAGGTGTGCACTTTTGGATTTTCCAAACTTTTTTTATAAAAATTCCAAGAGATTATCAGGATGTCTGCTAATTTTAATATTATGTTAATTTTTCAATTATTTTAGATACCACGAATTCAATTCAGGTTTTATTGATGGCAGAAATAAGGGCTGAGTTAAAGTGGGCGAGCTTGGTGAATCTGTAAAAAATGAAATTGGAGTTCAAATGATTGACTATTCTTGGGCCCAAAGACGCTGCTGAAGATGAAGCTCCAGTTGGTAAAAATCAAAAGACAAAAGCCTAAAGCCGCTTTGATAAAGCGAGAAAGCTAAAAGTATAAAAAAGATGACAAAAATGACAAAGGTACTAAAAATTAATTGAAAAATAATTTGAGTTGGCATCTACAAATTTTAGAATTTTATTTTTATTACAAAAATTTAATTTGTAAAAATTTTAAAAATTTTAAGTATGCAATTTTTTTAAAAAATACATTTTAATTCTAATTTAATAAATTAAAAAAAAAATAAAATTGTCCAGCCTAACTTAAGTATTATCTAAAAGTATACGATATTGAAATTATCCAGATATTTGAAAATTATTGGAATTTTTTTAACCAATCAATTCTTAAAAAAAAAAAAAAAAAATTTAAATTAAAAACTTTTTCTAAAATTTCTACTTAGTAGAATTTTCAAGTTAAGAATTTACTATTACAATTTCAAAATTCTTATAAAAATAAAAAGCTGTTCATTTTTTTAATTAACAATTTTATGAAAATTAAATGTAACACTAAAGAGTTAGCCGACGTTGTTAATTTTTGATTTTTAATTATTAAAATTAGAACTAAAAATATTTTTAAAAATTGCACTAGTTTATCAAGTTTTTACAAATGAAAATTTTTTGTTTTGTAATCATTTTCAATAAAAAAAAATTTTTTAATTTTTAGATGTCGGCTTAATTATTATCGTAAAAATTAAATTAGCCTAATCTGAAAATTTTAATAATTTATTTAATTAAAAATATTTATAAAAAAAAAAAATTAAAAGAGAAAAAATTTCACATGTAAGAAAATATTAAAATCATCCGTGCAATTTTTTAAGAAAATATTTTTTAGTTCTAGTACAGTAATTAAAAAAATTAAAACCCCCGACTAAATTTAGTGGTTACATTTAATTTTTGATAAAATAATAAGTTAAAAATGCCTGAACAGCTTTATTTTATAAGAATAAAATGGTAATCAAAAAGGGTAATTTAATTTGAAAAATTATACTGAAGTAGAAATTTTAGAAAAATTATAAGTGAAATTTTTTTTTTAAATATTTTTTTTTTTTTTATTATCTAAATTTAAATTAATAAAAAAAAAATCAAAAATTATCGGCTAATTTTAGTATCATAATTTTTATTTCAGACTCAAAACCAGCTGAGGAAAATTCCGACTCTGCAAGGACAATAAGCGAGTTAATGAAAACCAAGGTCCACTTCCACAAGCCCGGAGAAAACTACAAAACAAACGGCTACGTGGTGACTCCCAAACACTCAAAAATTACTCGCGGAGCATCTAAAATCACCGGTGGACAAGTCCGGACCCGCTTTCCCCCCAGAACCAAATGGAATCCTCCCACATCGGCCACACTGCAAAAGCAATAAACACTAAACTTCGACTACGCAGCGGCTCTGGCAACGGAATCTGCTACCTTCGCTACGACGACACCAACCCCGAAAAAAGAGAGGAAGAAAAAATTCTTCACAGGCATCCGAGAGATGGTAGAGTGGCTGGGGGGTACCAATAGCAGCAATCACACACTCATCAGACCAACTTCCAGCAATTGTACGAATTAGCAGTGAAGCTGATAGAAAAAAGGCCATGCGTACGTTTGCCACCAGAAAGGGAGTGAGGAGATGAAGGGGTTCAACCCTCCCCGAGTCCTTGGCGCGAGAGACCTATTGCAGAAAGTCTCCAGCTGTTCGAGGACATGAATAACAGGTTGCTGGACGAGAGAGAAGGAGAAGCTACAGCTTGAGGATAGAAAGTAACTCTAGAGAAGGCAAAGCAGGACCCAGTGGCTTATAGAATTAAATTCACGGCTCACCACCGCACCGGAGAAAAAATGGTGCATTTTATCCTACTTACGACTTCACTCACTGCCTGTGCACGACAGTATTGAAGAATATCACTCACTCTCTTTGCACCAAAAAGAGTTCCAGACAAGAAGGTCTTCTTATTATTGGCTCTGCAATGTCCTGGATCTTTACTGTCCAGTCAGAGGAGTGGGAGTACGGGAGGTTGAATTTGAGCTAGCTACTGTCGTGTCTAAAAAGAAAAATTGCTAAGCTAATTGACGAAGGCATCGTTGCAGACTGGGATGATCCAAGATTTGATTTCACCCTGACTGCTTTAAGAAAGAAGGGATTCCCTCCAGAAGCGATCAACAATTTCTGCGCCCAGATGGGAGTCTCTGGCGCCCAGGCTGTTGTTGAACCAAGCCGGTTCTTGAAGCTGCTGTTGTTAGAGATGTTCTGAATCTAACCGCTCCCAGGAGCACATGAGTGGTCATCGACCCAGATTAAAAATCACCATCGCTAACTTCACAGACCAGCTCCCATTTGACCAAAATTGAGGTCCTTTGATTTTCCCTCTGATGATCTTGACAAAGGACACAACACTCTATTGCTTTTGATGAAATTGTTGTTTATATTGAAGCCGCTGATTTTAGGGAGAGTCGAGGAAAAAGGATTCAGAAGACTCACTCCTAAGCAATCGGTGGGGTTGAAATATATTGGAGTGGTTTTGACGCTGCAGAAAGAATTGAGAAGGATCTAGTGGGGAGAAAATTACTGGGCTGGTTGTTTCGACAGGAACCGGTTAATGATAAGAATAAGCCCTAAAGCGTTTATTCGCACTGGGTTGCTAAACCGAAGCTTGCTTCTATTAGGCCTACCACTATGAAGTTGTTTAAGCACCAAAAGAATCCCCGAGGATGTTAATGAAGTTCCTAATGAGGGTTTCTTAGTGATATATTAAACTTCGCCGAGTAAGAGAGGAAGTTGTGGGGTATATTGATGCCGGGCGGGCTTGATGCTGCTAAGCCGTTTACGCAGTTTCAGTTTGAGAGGAATGGATTCTTTTCGGTTGATCCGGATACTCGATGCCGGGAAAAGTAAAGAGGTTTTGATTATTTTTTATTTAATAATGTTAATTTATTTTTATTATTCTTATTATATTAAGAAATGAGCTTGTATCTTGTGAACTACTGACATTTTTAAAGAAATAAGCTCACTCCGACATTACACTCATCGAGACCTTTCATTTGAGTACCCACATCAATTTTTCATATATTTATGTATATTATATATATGTATGTATGAAAAATATATCAGAAATTCATGTGGAGTACTCAAATGAAAGCTCTTGATGAAGTGTGACATCAGGATGAGCTTATATCTTTAAAATGTCAATATTGAAGAAAGTTCAGGGCAATATAAAAGATATCTTGTGAATTATTGACATTTTGAAGATATAAGCTCACCCGACATTACACTCATCGAGACCTTTTCATTTGAGTACCCACATCAATTTTTCATATATTTGATATATTTATGTATATGTATATATGAAAAATATATCAAAATACGTAATGGTGCTCAAATAAAAGCTCTGATGAATGTAATGTCGGGGTAACTATCATTAAATGTCAATATTTGACAAGTTCAGTCTAATTTAACAGATATTTTATGAATTATTGACATTTTAAAGATATAAGCTCACCCGGCATCACACTCATCGAGACCTTTCATTTGAGTACCCACATCAATTTTCATATATTCATATATATTATATATATGTATATATGAAAAATATATCACTCATATGTGGGTACTCAAATGAAAGCTCTTGATGATAAAACATCAAGATGAGCTTATATCTTTAAAACGTCAATAATTAAAAAAGTACAGTGCAATTTAACAAAAGTCATTATTTAATAAAGCAAAATTTTATTTATTTATGATTCATAAGTTACGGCAGTCACATAGTTGCTAGTAATTTTTAAATACTTTTTTAACTTCTCATTATTATTGTTATTTTTATAGATTACCGCTTTTTATAGATTAATAATAATAATTTATTTTTGTTTTTTTTTTTAGCTTGTCTTCAACAGAACGGTGACACTTAAAGAAGATGCAGGAAAAGTGTAACAAAAGTCTTAAAAATAATTAAACTGATTTTGTACTGATTAAATTAATGAATAATTTAATTTTTTTGTACACCGTACAATTAATAAAAAATTAATTCATCATACAAGATTCATAAGTAGGTACCATATATTTAATATTTATAAATGCATCTTCGCCACCATATCTCTCCAATACTTCTAAAGTTTCTTGAATCAAATCCGCTGGATTTTCCACCCCACGTTGCTTTGAGAGTAATCAATACGCTTCTCCAAGATTCCACTGCATCAAATTTTAATATAATTAATTATTATTGTAATTATTTTTAATGAATTAAATAAACTACCATTTCTATCCTTGAGTCAAATTAGGGAATTGGAAGGAATTTGTCTGGAAGTAAGGGAACCAAAGATTCGCCAACACAATCAAGCAGGAATCCTGACCAGCCGCTGCAAAGCTTCTCATTGTCGATGCAAATAATTTCCGGAACTTTGGTAATTGTCAAAAGCATCTGCGAATAGGTGGATAAATATTTATTATTATAATTATTAAGCAGACACCTCAGGGCATGCAAATCTGACTATAATAACTTTTAATTGAAGTATAATTAATTGTGGCACGACCGGTAATATTTTTGCGGACCACCGTGCTCCAGCATGTCCGAATTCCCTGTTCGACTAAAAAGAATTTGTACGGGTGCTCGGTTTCAGTCAACCCGTCGAAGAACATCGGCAAGTAGTGATGAAAATCAGCTCTTCTATGTTTACTTTCCAGGTTATTGATGAAGAAGTCATTTTCTATTGAGGAAGAATTGGGGGAAACAAACCGCGTTCGTAAAATTTACGGAACTTTTGACGGGTTTTGGCGGATTTGGTTTGTAGAGACCGAACTTGGGAGGGTTTTCTGCTGGTGTGTTTTTCCTGAAATTTTTTAATTAATTTTTAATTAAAAAGTTGAAAAATTTTATTTTTATTATTTATATTATTTTTGTAATGAAAGAAATAAAAGTTAGCCGAGGAAATCAAAAAATTTTTATGACTTTTTTTATTGAAGAATTATTACAAAAAAATTAAAAAAATTTTTTTTTCATTTTTTAAAAACTTCAAATACTATTTTGCAATTTTTTAAAAATATTTTTTACTCATATATAAATAAAGCAAAATAAAAATAAAAAATGTCGGCTAACTTTATTATTATTATTATTTTTTATATTATTTATTTATTGATTTTTACATTGTTATATTTTATTATTTATTTATTAAAATATTAGTGTTATAAGAAAAGTTTGAAAAATTTAATTTTTTTTTAAAATGTGTCTTACAATTTTTTTATACGACCAATAATTACAATTTCATTGTAATTTCTTAATTAAAATTCATAATAAATTATTCAAATTTTTTCTAATTATAAAAATCTTAATTTTGAAATTCCGGATTTTTTATTGGTCTTAACAAAAAATTGAGACACTTTTTTTGTAAAATTAAATTTTGAATAAATTTTATTTTAAAATTTGAATAAATTTTATTTAAAATTTTTTTATACGACCAATATTTCTTCCGCAATTTAAAAAAATTACCATCATTAATTATTAATAATTATTTTGAAATTAAGACAAAAATTTTGGCTCTAATAATAATTAATTTTTTAATTTATATTTAATTTACCTGAAGAGCTTGAATTGTAAACGCTGGAACAACTCGGGGTTTTTTTTTATACTTTGGATTATTTTTATGAATTTCAGCCCAAAATTGTCGCTGATTTACCATTATTAAAATTAAATTAATTACGCAACTAAAATTTATTTAATTAATTTTTGTGCAATTGTTGGACAAATAATTTTATTGTGCTGTCGTAGCGTAAATTTATCAGCTAGAGGTTTAACAAACTGTCAGCTGCCATAGCAACCTTAACGCACTGCGTCAAAATGCTAAATAATTAATATAATATTAATATTAATATCGATACATATACATATAATATATACGATTACTATATATTGTTTATATTGTTTTATCAATAATTAAGATAGTCATTTGAAAAATATATTACATTTTATTAAATTGCAATAAGTATAAATCATAACATAAGTTATTAAACTAAATGCAATTATTTTACACATTAACAGAAGATGTGTGGAATTCGGATCGCTGAATAATAAATCACGTTTTTAGGTTCTTCTTTGTCATTTTTATGAAGTAAATTTAAATATTCAGTGCCTATTGGTGCGGGGATTCCCCATAATTACAGCCTGCCTCGGAAACTCCACTGGATAACGTCTGTCTGACCGTAGTACGCTTGCATCGAATAAATGATCCAAGCTGTACTTTCAAACTGAGAAATAAAAATAATATTATTAGGCACTTTTTATTCATTTACTTATCACTCAAGCTAACTTGTTTTGTTTTTAATAATATTTTTACTGTTTAAAAAAAAATTAATATATTTTAATAAAAAAATGTAATCAACTATTGAAATATTAAATTACAATTTTAAAGAATAAAACAAAAAATTAAAAACTCAAATTTTAAGAGCTTAAAAAAAAATTAACAATTCAAAGTTAATATAAAATTAAAGACTTAGCTAATAACACTGACGTAGTTGTTCGACTTGAAATTTTATTCTAGTTAAAAAAATACAGTGTATCTCTAAATACATAATTGAAAAATGACCTTGTATCTTGTAAACTATTGATATTTTTAAAGATAGTAAGCTCACTCCGATATTACACTCATCAAGACCTTTCATTTGAGTACCCACATCAATTTTTCATATATTTTATATATTATATATATATATATATGTATATATGAAAAATATATCAAAATGCATGTGGATACTCAAATGAAAGCTCATGATGAGTGTAACATCGAAATGAGCTTATATCTTAGAAAATGTTAATATTTAAGAACTGACTTTACTATCTTGTCAGCTAATGATATTTTTGAAGATATAAGCTTATCCCGATGTTACACTCATCAAGACCTTTCGTTTGAGTACCCACATCAATTTTTCATATATTTTATATATTATACATACGTATATATGAAAAATATATCAAAATGCATGTGGGTACTCAAATGAAAGCTCTTGATGAGCGTTGCATCAGGATGAGCTTATATCTTAAAAAATATCAATAATTAAGAATTGCTATCTTGTCAACCAATGATATTTTTGAAGATATAAGCTCATCTCGATATTACATTCATCGAGACCTTTTATTTGAGTACCCACATCAATTTTTCATATATTTTATATATTATATATATGTATATATGAAAAATATATAAAAATGCATGTGGGTACTCAAATGAAAGCTCTTGATGAATGTAACATTGGAATGAGCTTATATCTTTAAAACCGTCAATAGTTAAGAAAATACAGTGCAATTTAACAAAAGTCATTATTTAATAAAGCAAAATTTCATTTATTTATATTTGACGAGTCCCGGCAGTCACCTCGTGACTACAAGAATGCTAGTATTTATTAATTTAGAAGTTGATTTTTTTTTAAATAAAATAAAATTGCAAGTGTCAATAACTGGGTCTTTTAAATTAAAATAAATACTTACAGAAGCTAAATTAAGAACAGATTCTTTCATCTTAGCTAAACCTTGTCTAGTAATACCATTGACTTCTCCATAACTGGTCATCAAATCAGCAACCAGCATCGAATGCCGTCGATCTATACTCATCCCGTGATTCTCCATCACCAATTTAATTTCCGTCATAATAGTCGAACGAGCTGCTTCAATCCCTCAGAGTTTTGAACACCTCCATCGTATTATTGAGGTAGTTTTGGTATTAAAAATACCTGGAGTCGCCATAACTTCAACGAAAGATTGTCACCTTCAACAAACAATTTGAACTTCTTCTTCTTTCGTTACCTTCCTCTCTTCTTCATTGGAGCCACTTTCACCAGCTTGTTCATCAATGTGAATAATCGCTCTGGAGACCGAAGGCATTCCCTTGATAATAACTTTGGGCACCGCTTCTTTTCAGAATGTTCAACGAGTGGCTCATGCTCTGCTTAGCGTTAGCAACTGGGACGATTGTCATTATCGAGCGGCTGTGAACTCTCACCTCCTTGAAGTGCTTTTTCAATTTAGCCGTCTCCAGCGAGTATTTGATCGAGTTGACGTCAACTTCCAGCATCAACAGTTTTATTCTTCCGATATCGAGTTTCACCAGAAGAAAACAACTATCTGACAGTATTACTTCTTCAAAAGTACTCTGTTACTTCTCCAAGAGTTGTTTTTTTCAATTCTTCCTTTGACTCGACGCGCAAAGTCCTCGTTTTCATCTTCCGTGAGGTAAGCAGTGATAATTGGGGTGCTGATCTTGAGCTGGCGTTTATTATCTCTTTTTATACGTGGGACACCCTGGGTGATGTTCATAGAAGCTACTCCGGCGAAATGGAAGGTCTTCAAGGTCATCTTTATGAGAAAAATAATATATTATTAATATAAAAACAATAATAATAATAATTGTGCAAAATTAAAAATTGAAAATTAAAACACATATCGATGATAAAAGAATTATTAATATTGTATCTAAAAAATTAAAAATCTAAAAAGCGCAATTTAAATTTCAAATTAGAAATTTCATTAAATAATTAATATTAAATTAATAAAACTAGAAAACTAATAAAAGATATTATGTATATAATGATATTTTTCATATTTGTGAAATATATAAAATATGAAAAACTCGTGTGGGTATTCAAATAAAAGGTCTCGATAAGTGTAACTCTAGGATGGGCTTATATTGCTAAAAATATCATCAGTAGACAAAATACAACGTCATTTCTTAATTATTGACATTTTTCAAGATATAAGCTCATCTTTTGATGTTACGCTCATCGAGACCTTTCATTTGAGTACCCACATCAATTTTTTCATATATTTTATATATAATGATATTTCTCATATTTGTGATATATAAAATATATAAAAAATGTAGTATTCAAATGAAAACTCATCAAGAGTTTTCATTTGAGTACCTACATGCATTTTTGATATATTTTTCATATATATGAAAGTGTCCTCAATTGGACACTGACTTAGTGCATCCTATCTAATTGTTAATTACTATCAAATAATATATGATCAATTTATCAGATAAAAGCATAGAATTACTACTATTAATTTTATATTTAAGCTTTTACTATAATAAAACAATTGTTATATTCATTTTCTTTTCTATGGAACCCAATTATTGGCATTGCTGTAAGGTTCAATGTACTGTTAAAATAAATAAATAAATAAATATATACATATATGTAATGTATATAAATATATGAAAATTGATGTGGGTACTCAAAATGAAAGGTCTTGATGAGTGTAACTCTAGGATGAAGTTTATATTATTAAAAAATATCATCAGTAGAAATATAACGTATTTCTAATTATTGACATTTATCAAGATATAGCTCAGTCTTGATGTTGCCATGAGACTTCATTTGAGTACCATATCAATTTTTCATATATTATTTTATATATATGATTTTTCTTATATTTGTGAAATCTATAAAATATGAAAAAAATTGATGTGGGGTATTCAAATGAAAGGTCTCGACGAGCGTAACATCAATATGAGCTTATATCTTAAAAAATGTCAATAATTAAAAATCACGTTGTAGTTTGTCGAATGATGATATTTTTAACGATACCATTAATAATTAATATTATAAAATATAATTAATATTATTATTTCAATTTTTAAAAAATGAGTCAAATATATTAAAAAAAATTTCATTGCAAGTTTCATATAAAAATTTTTTCAAAATTATCTTGTTAAAAAATTCTTTTAAATTATCAAATGTCTTCAAATTAAACTATCCTTAATTACAATAACAATAATGAATAATTTATAAAAATACTAAAAATAAAATAATTTTACCTGAGTTCCAGGTTCACCAATACTCTGCGCAGCCAGCGCCCCAACCGCAGTGCCAGGTTCAATTTTCGCCCTCATAAACTTCTTTCTTGCACGTGAACATAAACTCCGGAAACTTGCGTCAAAGTACTCCTCTCCAACTGCTGAGCAGCCTTAATACTCGGTGGATATTTTTTTCTCAACATAGAAATTTTCCTCGCGACCGTAGTAAGAAACGCCGTGAGTTCATTTTTAAATTCCTCACTCAAGCATTTAAAATCATCTTTAGCCAATAACAAAGAAGCAGCACTAACAACTTCCGAGCCTGACAAAGCATCTCCATTTTTATCAGGCACCTTGGCACGAACATGATCCAGCACCCTTTTATAATCAACCGGACAGTCTTTACCTTCCATATAAGTAGGATCCATAGAATCTCCACCATATTCAAACTGCACAATACCCCCGGAGGAATTCCTCACAGTTTTATCATAATGCAAGCCCAAGTCTTCAAGATTCTTCATCAATCTCCGCTGCATGTACCCTGTTTCTGCAGTCTTTACAGCAGTATCAACCAAACCTTCTCTCCCACCCATCGTGTGAAAAACAAACTCAGTCGGAGTGAGCCCGGAGTAAAAAGAATTCGAAACGAATCCTTTAGCCGCGGGAATTTTAGAGTGTCTATCAAAGTGAGGCAGCGCACGATCTTCAAATCCATTTGGAACACGATGACCACTGATAGCTTGCTGCCCCACGCAAGCAATCATCTGCGAAATATTAATATAACTCCCCTTACTTCCAGAGAGAGTCATGATCAACGGACTGTTGCTGCGGTGCAGCTCCCTCAAGCAAGCTTTTGCCAGCCTTCTCTCTCGAATATCCGACAGCTCTTTTAGAATCTTAGACTCGAGAGTTTCCTCCATAGAGCAGCCAGGCGCGAGTTTGAGCTCCCCTGCCTCCATCTGCTTGATCAGATCTTCACAGATTCTTTATAACCGTGCTCCAGCAAGTCCTGCTTGGCCTTGAGCAATCTCTGACCCGGAGTGACATCTCCAATTCCAATTGAGAACCCGCGATTCATTAAATAAATACTCGCCATTCTGGACAGCCGCCACATCGCAGTAGTAGCTGCGTCCTCGCTCCAGTCTCTTAACAAGACATAGAAAATATTCTGCTTGGACCCAGAGCCGAGAGTGTTTTTGTCCATCGAGCCAGCTAGCAGCTCGGAGTTTCTTATCACGACAAATGAATCATTCGCGCAAAGTTCTTCTTGATCTGTGTAATTTTTTCCCTTAGTTCTTAAATTAGCCAGAATTTTGCAGCTTTTATTCGGGCGTAAAATCAAGCTGAAAATTTGTTTCCCGGTCCAGAGTGGACGAGGCTTTAATATAGCCGGCTCTGGCATGTCTATCTGCATGTTGGAGTCGAATCCGGCGAGGAGGCAAGCTGCTAGCTGCCAGGCCTCGGATTTGTTTAGGAAAGTGTCCTTCTGGGTGAGCAAAATCCTCCGGTTAAGAAATCTTGAGTTGCTGCGATCAAAAGCTCGCCGTTTCGTGGCGTTACTAAGTTAGACTTGTTTCCCATTAGGACTAAAGCTTCCGCTCGGGCTTCTTCGGTCTGTGGTAAATGCACGTTCATTTCGTCACCGTCGAAGTCGGCGTTGTAAGGATTGCACACGCACTCGTTGAAACGGAAGGTACGGTGCTCGAGAACTTTTGCTTTGTGCGCCATTATACTCAGCTTGTGCAGTGAGGGCTGGCGGTTGAACAATACTAAGTCGTCGTCCCGCAAATGACGCTCCACTATGTCGCCCATTTTCAAATTCCTGAGCGATCTTTAGCTCTGTTGGCGAAGCCTAAGAATATTGAAGTTACTTCTTTGTTCTTCATTATTTTTACGTGGTTGGCGCCAGGGTGTTTATTAGCGCCGTTGAGGACTAGCTGACGCATCTTTTCGATGTTTGCTGTACACACTCGCTCGGGGTAGGTCAGTGTTTTTGCGACGTGAATTGGTATGCCAACCTGCTCGATTCGAAGATTTGGATCGGGTGATATTACGGTACGAGCGGTGAAGTTTGCACGCTTGCCGGATAAATTTCCTCGGAAACGACCTTGTTTTCCTTTTAATCTTTGGACTAAACCACGGCCTGGATTTGTTGGCTGAAAAATTAAGTTTTATTACAAAAAAATAAGAGATAAATAATTATTGTTTGTTATTTTGTTTGTCGCATTGTATTATTATATTATATTATTACTTTAATTAATTTAATATATGCAATTTGCAATGTGATTGAGTGATCTACGTCAATTGAAGTGTTCTAATTCTTAATTTGGACTTTAATAACATACTTAAACTTTGAATTTTTATTTTTACATCTATCTTTTTCATTTTTATTATATTCATAAAATGCTATTCTTTGTATTATTTTTGTATGGACGGCCGCAAGAAGTTTCGACTTCATGGTTCATGAATAAAGAAATAATAATTATTTTTCGATGACCGAAAATGTTTCACTGAGTAAAAAATTAACTTCTTTTGCTTAATCTTAATTAAAAATAAAAAATTTAATTATTAGATATATTCAACCCGAAGATAGTATTGAGTGCTCATACCAACAATAAAAGTGGTGAAAATAAATTTAATAAATAAAAATTTAATGTAAAATTTAAAATTAGTCTAACATCAATTTGGATCGGGGATAATGGCTTTTGAAATATAGAACTCTTTAATTAGTAAAAACACCGATCTTCGGAAAATAGTAAATAATAATAATAATAATAATAATGATGGTCACAATTTGTCATTTTTTTATTTTTTAGGCGGGTATTCTGGTCTAGAAATTTGAAAAAATTGATTTTTTTTTTTCATATTTTCAAAGCTTAACCCTTTAAAAATATGTCTTTAGGAGGATTTTAGAAAATTCAAATTATTTTCGAAGAAATGGCTATTTTTAAACACGTTTTTCTTGAAACTGTCTTTTAAAACGATATCCACGATTTTTCAAGTTCTACTGAACCGAATTACTTGAAATTTGGTGTAAGTCTTCTTTATAGACTTTTCTATTGCATGAACTATCCTCATCCCTCAATTTCAATATTTACTATTTTAAAAATTTGGAAAACTCAAAAAAAGTGGTACAAAAATTAATTTCCACTTTTTTTTTTCAGGTAATTGTCATTTTGTAAAAAATTTTTTCTAACTTTTTTTTTTAGTTAGTACGGCACAAGTTGTTTCCTCTAAATTAATACCTTTTTTTTCTCCAGACGCTGTTAGGATGGTTGGAATCGCGTGGGTATGATCACGTGCCAATTTTTGAAAACCCCCCCATTTATTAACTGCTCACTTTTTGAATTTTTTACTTTTTTTCTGTATTCTTGAAATATCAATAATAAATATTTTATAAAAAATTCAGATAGTAAATATATTAATTTCCTTTTTACGACACTTTCCAAAAATTACTTTTGAATTCTAAAGCTTCTGATCAGAACCCCCCTTAAATAAAACGTGAAGTCTAAAAAATTGCATTTATAATTTTTTAAAACTTCTAAATATGTAATTTTTGAAATAAAATTTTTTTGATATAATTTATTAATTAAAAAAATTCTAAAAATTATTAGATGTCTCCTCACTTTCAATATTCACATATTTTTTCAGAGAATTTTTCACTGATTATTTACAAGATAATTTTATTTGAAGATTTTTAAAATATTGGTATGAAAAATTTTCAATGTTTAAAAATGAATAAAATTTTACCTGTTTATCCAAAGGAATTCCAGTGACTTGACTGTTAATATAAAAAGCAGTATGAATTTGTATAAACTCAAGAACATCATTGTACTGTAACATCTTCATGCCTCTCTCCCGAGACTGTCTAATTTGATCATTGAGCAAAACAATCTGACTCAGTCTCATAGTTAAGTTGTCTTCATTTTTGTACCAGATTTTGAAATCATATTTTACACTGGGCCTGATACAAATTGGCGGAACAGGTATTCTGGTGATTAACAGATCTTTTGGCATACCGGTATTTGGATTCATCATTAAAAACGGCACATCGTTAACTGGTATGCGTTCAAATAAATTTAGCACCTAAATAATGAAAGTTTATTATTTTTTTTTTATTTTTATTATTTAGTAATTACTAATTATTTATTTAATAAATAATAATTACCTCAAGCGGATTTAAGATGCTAAGCCAAATGAGAAGTCTTAAGTGTTCCTTCTAACTCTTTATTACTTTGCATTGCCGTTTCATATTCAACTAATTCATTAGCCATCACTTGAGGTCACTCTTTTTGATTTTTGAATTTTTGGTGTACAATTTTTAACAGACCAGCTTTTTTTACGACACCATTTAAATCTCCACAATATGGACACACTGACTTCTTTTTAACCTTTTTTAAAATTTGTGATCTCAGAGCTTTGCGTTCTAAGTAACCAAGATTAGGATTTGATACGCGCTTAACATACTGCGCTTTTGCTTGTTCGTCTAATAATACACGAGAACATTTCTGTAAAAAAAAAAAAAAAATAATTGTAGCAAAGATTTTTCCTTTAATTTTAAAAATTATAATTAATAATTAATTAATAATAATTTTATATTACAGAAAAAATATTGGTCGTATAAAAAAATTTTTGAAATAAAAGTTCAATATTTAATTTTCTAAAAAAAATGTCTCATAATTTTTTTTTAGGACCAATAAGAAAGCCGTAAATTCAAAATTAAGATAAAATAATTAAGATAGATTACAGTAAAATTAAATGAAACTAAAGTTAGCTACAAATTTTTTTAATTCATATAATAAATCATAAGTACTTATTAAGATGCAGAATAATTTATAATAATAATTAAAACATTGTGATGGAAAAATTGTAAAAAGCAGTTCTTATGTTGTACAATGCTAAATAAATATTTATCTTCTTATAAAAAATCAATTACAATAATAAAAATACATAAAATTTTCACTAACAAATTTTTTTTACAATAATTTAAGGTAGTTGGGGCCTGTAAGTCATATTTCAAGAAAATTATGAAATTTTTTCTACCGAAAGATAAATTAATAATTAATCATCAGATTTCAGATCAATTCACCACACCGTTTTTGAGTAATTAATTTTCGAAATTGCATCATTTACACGCGGAGGTATAGAAAGATGGTAAAGATGATGCAATTTCAAAATTAATTACTCAAAAACGGTGTGGTGAATTAATCTGAAATTTTGGTTATTAATTATTGATATCTTATTCTTAATTATTAAGGGGTATTCTAATCTAGAAGCATGAATTTCAGGTAATTTTTGAAGTGCCGTAAAAAAAAGGCAATCAATATTTTACCATCCATCTTTTTATAAGTTATTTATTAACAATACAAGAATACAGAAAAATAAAAAAGTTGAAAATTCAAAAATTAGTAGCTGATGAAGTGGGAGGGTCTCAAAATTGGCACGTGACCATGCCCACGATTTCAACCCTCCTAGCAATGTGAAATAAAAAATAAAAAAGATTATTAATCAAGAGTAATTTCGACTGAAGAAAACAGTAATCTGATTTTGTCTTTGTGATTTTTGTTTTGAGACTACCTTTATTTCTTTTCATTTCTGTGCTTTTTATTGAATACGATTCTGATTAGAAAATAAAGATTTGCTCCTTAAATTCTAAATTTTATAAATGTAAATTTATGTATTTTTGTTAATTTACCATTCGGCTTATGACGCCTTGGCATAACTGTTGATAAATAAATAAATAAATAAATAATTTTCTGAAATATGCCTTACAGGCCCCAACTACCTTAATTGCTACAAAATTATAAAAAGTTTTTTGTCAACTCCACACGGAAAACAAGATTACACTGGATATAATCCCAGATTATACTCAGTGATATCTGTGTTGAAAAAATTTCAGATAGTAGCTAGAAAAATCCAGATTATACTGCGTGATATCTGGATTATACTTCATTGTAATCTGGATTATACTAGCTACTATCTGAAATTTTTTTTCGCTCAGTATAATCTGGGATGATATCCAGTGTCATCTTGTTCTTTCCGTGCAGTTTCATAAAATTAAATGATACTGAAATTGACAGACTTCTGCTAAATTTGTTAATTTTTTCTAACAAGTAAAATATTATAAAAATATATTTTACACTTAGAAATGATCAAAAATAACAAATACAAATTTTTTAAAAGTATATTTTTTTAAAAATGAATTTTTAATTATAACTAAAAAAATTGTCTGCTAATTTTTTAGTGTCATAAAATGAATTAAAAATGGAATAAAATAAATTACCTTGCAAATAGATTGTAGAATATTAACAATAGACTTGAAATATCCATAATGAAAAACTGGAAACTCAAGATTAATGTATCCAAAATGCCCAATGCAATCAAGGTATGGTAAATTACAAGTTTTACATTCACCTTGTTTCTTACAAAGGCCCTGAAATAAATTTATCAATGAATATTAAATTAATTTACAAAATAATCAATTTTATTTACCAGTCGGGGGTCCAAGGCACTGTACGGCACAGGTGTGTGATCTTGCTCTGAATAAAGTGGATGACAAACGACATTAACATGTGCTTGTCTCGCAATGTCATGATGACTGTTTATCGCAAATGTAATGTGAGATCTAAAATAAAGAAATGATAATTTAATAATTGAGAAAATAAAATTGTAAAATTAAATAATCATCACAAAAAAACTTACATTTTTTTAGCAAGATGAGTTTCCCGAAACTGTTCCTTAACCATCTTGAGGTTATAATTTGTTTATTTTGATCAATAGAGCAATTAAATAATTACTAGTTATCAACAATCAACTATCAGCTGTTTAGCTGTCAGCAAATTAATTTTTACTGAGAGTAAGTTTGAATTTATTTACATTATTGTAATATTATACAGTTGATGAAAAATACAACTGCAGCAATTAATTCCCGACGACACTTCTCACGTGTTCACATGCTTTTGAATGCCAACATGTTGTGCACAAGCCAATGTTGTGCTGATGCAACAGCGTAGTTACTAACGTCCCTTCAGATGGCCATTCTTGAATATTCTATGAAATTAATATTTTTAATTTCTAATAAGGTAAAAGACCCAATACCGTGTTGTTATGTCCTCCCCCTGGTGGACAACGATAGAAATCTTTATTTAAATTTAAAGTTACCGACGTGGTCTTTGATTCGCCCGGGAATATTGAAATACTCAACTTTATCAACGGGAACTTGTAGGATGAGGAAAATGATATAAAATGAATATAAATTAAATAAATAATTGAACGGAATTAAGTTAACTGAATCGAAGTATATATTCAAAAGACTTTACACAAAATTAGAAAGGAGGTGATAAGTCTGTTATGTCCGATGATATAGTAGATGTTGATTTGATGCATTACGCGGCAAATTCACTATAATTTAAATTATTTAATTTAATTTATAATAAATTATATATTATAAATAATGCATTTTGTTTATATACAAATTTGTTGTAGCACATAAATTAAAGTATAGTAATCTCCTTTAAATAAACATCAACAAACTAACTTTGTCAACATTTCTCAGAACTATAAAAGTACCCGAACAAGCTTGCTTGTGTTACTCGACAATTAAACTCCTTCCTTCTGGGTCCTAGCTGTACTCCTACTCAGGACACTCAGGTACTCGTCCTTTCCAGCCGTTGTTGTTGAACTACCTGGACTCGCCAGCAGAGTTTTTCTCCGAAGTTTCATCATCCCTGGGAATTTACCGGACTGGAGTGGTTGAACTGGACTTGTCATGAATGAGGGTCACTAATCGGCTCAGACTATCTTCTTTTATTTTTTTTTCTCCCCTCCGGGCGGAAAGCGTCAATTTTCTGCCCGCTGCGCTAAATGAAAATGCCGCTTTCCGCCTCCGTCGAGGAGAAAAATAGTATTTCACCACGGGCAGGAAATAAGAAAACCTCAGATCACATGTTTGTCGACCTCGGCTTCGCCTCGGTCAGCAATTACATATAATCTGGAGACATTTCTTATTTTCCCTGCCCTAGGTAAGAATAGTATTACACACTTAGGAAGTGCAGTAAGAAAGCCTCAGATCACATGCTTGTTGACCTCGGCTTCGCCTCGGCCAACAATTACATGTGATCTGAGACATTTCTTACTTTACTTCCCTAGGTGTGTAATATACTATTATACAATATTTTATATTCCTTAAGGGATGAAAATATATTTTCTAATATTTCTATAATTACTTATGTCGAGAGCAATTAGGTAGCAATAGTATTTTTGCCCTCCGTGCGGAAAGTGGCAACTTTCGTCCCGCTGCGCTAAACTAAGTTGCCGCTTTCCGCCTTCGTCGGACAAAAATAGTATACACTCCTCGGGAAGTAAATAAGAAAGCCTCAGATCACATGTTTGTTGACCTCGGCTTCGCCTCGGCCAACAATTACATGTGATCTGAGACATTTCTTACTTTACTTCCCTAGGTGTGTAATATACTATTTTTTGCCCTCCGGGCGGAAAGTGGCAACTTTCGTCCCGCTGCGCTAAACAAAGTTGCCGCTTTCCGCCTTCGTCGGACAAAAATATTTTTACTCTCCGGGCGGAAAGTGGCAATTTTCGTCCCGCTGCGCTAAACTAAGTTGCCGCTTTCCGCCTCCGTCGGACAAAATAGTATACACTCCTCGGGAAGTAAATACAGCCTCAGATCACATGTTTGCTGACCTCGGCTTCGCCTCGGCCAACAATTACATGTGATCTGAGACATTTCTTACTTTACTTCCCTAGGTGTGTAATATACTAATACAGCCCTTGGGAAGTAAAAAAGAAAACCTCAGATCACATGTAATTGTTGGCCGAGGCGAAGCCGAGGTCGACAAACATGTGATCTGAGGCTTTCTTATTTCCTGCCCGTGGTGAGAATACTATTTTTCTCCTCGACGGAGGCGGAAAGCGGCATTTTCATTTAGCGCAGCGGGCGGAAAAATTGACGCTTTCCGCCCGGAGGGGAGAAAATTTATTTATTTATGGCTTAATCCTCTCTTTTCTATTTTATTATTCCTAGTCTATTGTGCTGAATTTTCGGGGAGTAAAAATACATTTTAACAATAACCTTTTTTACTAATAACTAAAAGGTCTAGACCTAAGTTGTGGGGTTTTCCCAAAAGTTTTATTATAATTGTAAAATAATTTTCTTCTCCGGGCGGAAAGCGTCAATTTTCCGCCCGCTGCACTAAATAAAAATGCCGCTTTCCGCCTCCGTCGAGGAGAAAAATAGTATTTCATCACGGGCAGGAAATAAGAAAACCTCAGATCACATGTTTGTCGACCTCGGCTTCGCCTCGGTCAACAATTACATATAATCTGAGACATTTCTTATTTTCCTGCCCTAAGTAAGAAAAATCCGTACAAAAACAGTTTCACTGTAAAAAATCGCGCCAAGTCCACGTTCATAAGACTACTAAGAAAAAAATTTTATTTCTTTACAAAAAGATATAAAATAAAAAATTAAAAAATCCAAGTAACCGATATGGTTGTATATGATTTTCGGAAATTAAAAAAAATTTTGTTGTAAATTTAAAAACTAAAAGAAACAATTTTGGAACGTATTTAGTGTGCGTGGTTACGAAATATTTCACTTTTTATGAAATTCCTAAAATCTATCTTCTAGGACTTTTAAAAAAAATTGAAGTACACAATGACGCACATCAAGTACGTTTCAAAATTGTTTCTTCGAAAATTTTTTTTATTATTTATTTTATTTGTTACAATGTATGGCATTGGTGACTGCCCTTTACATTTGAAAAATTTTTTTTTTAAAATTGCATTTTTAATTTATTAAATTTTCTAAATGTCAATTTTTTTTTCTTAATTTTTTATCCAGTAACTTATTTATTAGAAAAATTATTAAATATCTGCTAAATTAATTTTCATAGTTAGCAGTCGCTTAAGAAAATTTTTTGAATTTTATTTAATAAAAATACTTGTTCTAAAAATAAGAAAATTAAGTTAGCCGACATTTAAAAATTTTTAGAATTTTTTATTAAAAAATTATTACAAAAAAATAAAAAAAATTTTTCATTTGTTAAAAACTTCAAAAACTATAAGTGCAATTTTTAGTTATAATTTAATAAATTAAGCAAAAATAAAAAATCAAAAATGTAACTTGATTATTATTATTAACAAATAAATTATGGCAAAAAAAAATTAAAAAAAAAAAAATTGACATAGAAATTTAAAAAAATTAAAAATGCAATTTTTTAAAAATAATTTTTTAGAATTAATTTAATTGTTAAATAAAATTAAAAATTTGTCAAGTGACAGCTAACTTTAATGTCATAAAAATGAATGATACTGAAATTATAGCAGACATTTGATAATTTTTAATTTTTATAATCAATTAATTATTAAAAAAAAACATACTTTTAAAAATTCGCACTAACAATTTTTTGAAGTTTCTACAAGTGGATTTTTTTTACTAAATTTTTTTTTCACTGTAATATAATTATTATAAAAATCTAAAAAATTGTTAGGTGTCTGTTAAATTCAGGGTCATAAAAATGATTACAAAATAATAAAAAAATTTTCATTTGTAAAAACTTGTTAAATTGTAAGTGCAATTTTTAAAAATATTTTTAGTTCTAATTTAATAATAAAAAATCAAAAAATTAAAAACGTCGGCTAACTTTAGTGTTATCTAAAAATATTTTAAAAAAAATTTCATTTTTCATTTTTAAAGTTTCTTCATGTCAATTTATTTTTGTGATAACTTATTTGTAATAAAATTTTTAAACTTATTAAATACATGCTACATTAATTTTCATGAATATTCTGGGTATATATACTATGTCATTAATTATTTAAATTAATTTTGACATATAAAGACATTAATATGTACAAAAAAAATTAATCAGTAAATGACGTTTAATTCTTAACTTAAATCTAAAAATGAAAAGAAAAAAATTTCACAAAAATTCGGGATTTTTATTTCTATTTGTTACTGAATTTATAATAGCATAAGAATACATTAAGTTTTTATAAAAAATCGATGTTACTGTTCTGGGACAATAAAATTCTTCCGATAAGAACCCCATTGATAAAAAGAATGTTCAGTATCTTCCTGATCGACCATCACGTCCTCTGTCTGCGACTTTCGCGACCACCCTTCCGGCGGTCTCGGGAGCGAGATCGACGTTCGCGGGACCGCGACTTGTGCTTGCGTTCTCGGCCGCGTGATCGTGAGCGACTGCGAGAACGTTTTCCTCCCTTCTTGCGGCTGTACAAGTAACGGCGCAGCTCGCGGGAGATGGGCTTCAAGTGCATGAAGTTGCAGAATCCCTGATCGGGTACATTCTCTGTAATAAAATAAATTAATTAATTAATAACTAATAATTACACAAGTAATTCATAATTTAAGATTAATTTTTGAAACCAATCAATAAGTCAATAAGTACATGTAAAATTTTTTTCATTATAATTTATTTATAAAAATTTAATAAATGTCTGTTAAATACAGTAATAATAAAATTAGCCAACATTTTTAATTTTGCTTAATTAATTAAATTAGAACTGAAAAATATTTTTGTTTTCAATGAAACTTTCAATTTTTCAAATTTTTTACAAATTAAATATTTTTGTAATAATTTTTTCAACATAAAAAATTGTAAAAATTTTTAGATGTCGGCTAACTTTATTGTTCATCATTAATTATATTTCAAATAACTTAATCTTGAGAATTTTGACAAAAAATGAAGATGTTAAATTATAAGAATTAATTGTATTATATTTACCCCATTTCATACTGTCTACAGCAAGCTTCGCGAAAATCAGTTACAGGTGATAATTCAGCATAAACTGGACGTCCACCGAACCAACGGTTGTTCAAATCATTAACAGCTCGCTCAGCATCTTCTTCACGGCGGAATTTTATGTAAACGTTTCCAACAAGGTGATCACCAAGATTGTCGCAAACATTCATTTCTTCAATCTCTCCATACTTGTCTTCACACTCGACAAATACATCTTCGAAGAAATTGTCATAATGCTCTTGCATTTCTTCATCGGAGACATTGGCTACCACTGGAATTTTAATTAATAATTATAAATAAATAAATAGGATATTAAAGAGCTAACTGTAAATTTTTTTTATTTTTCAAACATGGAATTTTTTAACTTCCCGCTAAGAAAATCAAAGATTTTCAAAAATCGGGAAGTTATTGTTTTCACCCCGTTTTGCAAAAATCGAGTTTTCATCAGATCTCGACGTTTGAAGGTCACAGGAAGCTTCCCTGACTATCCCCGCGAGATTGTCACTATGTCTGTATGTATGTGTGTGTGTGTGACTATGTGACTCGCTTATAACTTTTGAACGACTGAACCGATTGGAACGTACCAAACGGCGTTCTAAAGAGTTCCGTAAAACTTAGATTTCCTGAGAATTTGAACCGATTCGGAACGATAGATTTTGAGAAATTTTGAAAAATCTCAAAAAAAATAAGAAAAATCATTTTTGAAAGTGGTTTTTTTGGAATATCTTTTAAACGGCTCTATCGATCAACTTCAAAAACTAATCCGCCCTTAAGCTTGAAAAACCACGCCGATAGTCGCTAATCCGGTCAAAATCGGTTGATTCGTTCGAGAGATATCGTGAACGAAAGAAAACCAAAAAAAGTGTTTTTTTGACATAACTTCATCATTTCTTCTCGGATCGTTTTTGATGATAAAGAATAATTTCAGAGCATAAAAAACCGCGTCGATCACCGCCAAAAACGAGGAAATCAGTTGATTGGTTCGAGAGATATCCTCGATAAAATATTTGGAAACAAGTGTTTTTTTAACATAACTCCGACATTTTTTGGAATAACTTTTAAACGGCTGCACTGATCGATTTCAAAAATTAATCAGCTATTATCATGAAAAAGTTACGTTGATCGCCGTCAAGCCGGTCAAAATTGGTCAATTCGTTCAAGAAATATCATGAACGAGAGAAAACCAAAAAAAGTGTTTTTTTTGGAATTACTCCAAATTTCCTAGTTTTATCAATTCAAACTTGAAGATTCTTCATGAAACTAAAAAAATTGCGTCAAATACTGCCAACCGCGTGAAAATCGGTTGATTCATTTAAAAGTTAGTGCGGTTTGAAAATTTAAAAAATATTGATACTCCTATCAGACTTTTTGAGCTCGAAGAGCTCAAAATAACACATAAATTGTATTTTTGAGCTCGAAGAGCTCAAAACGTAATTAGATGCAGTTTTATGCACCTAGGTATGGAATTAGCGGGAAGTTGCACGGATGGCCTTCAGGATCTACCGTTTTTCTAATTTTTTAAATAAATTAAATCAATTTTTCATCAAAAATTATTATAAAAATTGATTAAATTACTTCTTACCAAAACTTAATGAATTTATTATTCAAATTTGACTGTAAATTAAATTTACGTAAGAAATTGTATTTTTAATTTTTTAAAATTTCTACATGTCAATTTTTGTCTCTACTTTTTTTTTGCCATAATTTATTTGTTAAAAAAATTATTAAAATCTGCTAAATTAATTTTTTATATATAAATACGTAGTTGTAATAACTATATTAGTTATTTTTAGTTTGTTTTAATAAATAATTACTTACAGTGAGAACCGTCAGCACTTTTAGCAGAGTTTTGAGGGTTGACGTAAAGGTTTTGGAGTAAGCATGTCTGCAAAAAAAATTTTTCAAGTTTAGAAGTTTAAAAGTATGTGTAAATATTAATTGTTTAATAAATAATTAAGTTGTTATTGTTAGTGTAAAATATTATTTATTATTTACCTGGCTAAAAGTTGGTTTGTTGTGAATCCTTGAACATCTATCACCGTGACGACACGCTCCGATTTTGAAATAAAAAGAACAATTTACTCTGAAAAAAAATTAGTAGTTAAAAAAATAAATTAAAACTTGACAGGTGTATAAAATAAATTTCAAAAGAAAAAGATAGTAATAAATAGGGTATAAATAAAAATGAAGGTTTGTTAGTAATGTAATCAACTTACTTGTCCTTTTCAGTACCGAAAATAGAAGCTAGATATTCAGCCATTTCAGCAAATATTTACTGATGGAATTATTGCTTTTAATGTAAATAAATATATTCTGGAGACATAAAACGTATCAGCGATGGTAAAAATCCATAAACATTTTTAAGAATCTCGTTTAATTATTTTACAACACGCTGGAACTGTTAGAGGTGTTTTTGCAGGTTAACTGTAGACTATATATTTAGTTGCTGTTGGTATAAGAAAGCCGGCTAGTTGAGGGCGCCACTAGTTTTGCGAAACTTGTCGAGCATTACCGAATATTTTGAGGAGTGACTTTAAAAAATAAAAAAAGTTATTAACAGTGCATGGAAATCTGAAAATTTTTTTGGAAAAATTTATTTAATTTATGAAAATTTTTTTTTGACTAAATTTTAGTTCAAAAAATTTTTTTTTCAATATTAAAAAAAATATCTTGAATAATTTTTCACGTCAATTTCTATTTTATCAACGCATTTGTAAATAAAAGATTTTTTTTACTGCCAATTGTTCTTATCAGAAGAATAATAATTTTTTTTTAATAAATAGTTACGTCTTACGTAAAAAAGTCTTCAAGTGATTTTTTTTTGTGATTCTAAGAAAATTCTAAAATTTTTTGACAGCTAAAAAATATTAAAAATATTTTAATAATATAATTTTGAAAATTTTTTTATTTTTAATTATAAAGTTTCATTAATATAACCAGAAAATTGTCTCTTTTTACACGCTTTATATATTAGCTTCACTTGTATGTCAGTTTGTCAGTATGTCAGTAACTCTCCGTGGGTAATCTGCGCGCCTGCGGCCTTCCTTGGTTCTGGTAGCCGTTTCTCAGGCTCGCTCTCCGAAATCGAACTCTGATTCCCCGTATTTATAATATTTATAAATAATTATTTTTTTATTAGCTTCACTTGTATGTCAGTATGTAACTCTCCGTGGGTAATTTGCGCGCCTGAATATTTTTGATAATCAACAAATAATAGTTTAAAAAAACTAAAAAATCACGCTTTTATAAATAAACCAAACTAAAAAGTAAAAAATAAATAATAGTTTAAAAACTAAAAACACGCTTTTATAGAAAACCAAACTAAAAATAGAAAATAAATTTAAATTAAGAATAGTGTTAAAAATTTCAATAAATATAAATTAATAATAGTGTAAATAAAAAATGTATTTTATTTTAAAAAAGCGTGGGTGCTTTTAAGATATTATCAAAAATGATAATCACTCTACTCATATCTGTCAATAAAATATTCATAACTATTGACACCATGCACTCTCACGCTTTTTTTAAAATAAAATACATTTTTTTTTATTTACACTATTATTAATTTATATTTATTGAAATTTTTAACACTATTCTTAATTTAAATTTATTTTCTATTTTTAGTTTGGTTTTCTATAAAAAGCGTGTTTTTAGTTTTTAAACTATTATTTATTATTTTTCACGTGATTATTTTCAACAATATTTAATTTTATTCCTCATTGAGACTGTCAGCGGCTACTTTCAGTGTGTAAAAAAGTGCGCGAAATGTAGTGATGCGGTTGAGAAATGCGCTTCTGAAATTTTATTATGATTTTCGGAGTTGTTATAATATTTTTCTGGATAAAATAACTGTTTTATAAATTAAATTTTTAAACAATAAAATTAATTTTACTTAATTGCGAGTTAAATTTAAATACAAACACATAAAATCATCAATAATGTCGCGTGTAAGTATCTCAATAATATCACAACAATTTTTTAGGTTATCTAGCAGTTATAATTCATAATATACTTAAGTAGCTAGTATAAATTCATGATAATGTACTTGAAAAATTTATTATCAAAAGTGTAATTGTTGCGGTGTGTGTTTTATTCTAGGACATTCGATCGTATTTTCATTTCCTAAAGGACAAAGCAAAATGCACCGGCAGCAAAGCCGTCAAAGATTAACAAAAACCGTTGTCATCTGATGAGGAAGATTCTCATGCAAGTCCAAAGAAAATAAAGCTAAAAAGTAAATATTTTTTTATTTAATTTATTATATCATATTTTATGATCCTAAACTAACAGCTGACAATTTTTAAGATTTTTTTAACAATTAAATTATTATATAAAAATGATAAATTAAAATGAAACTTAAATTAAGAGAAATCTAATAATTTATAGAATTGTTTTAATAAATAAATTATAGTAAGAAAAATGTTTAAAGTCATGAAAATTAAATTAGCTGACTTTAAGTTAATTAATCTATATTATTAAGAGAATAAGAAAAATTTTGTGTCCAAGATAAAATTTAGTCATATGATAAAATCGGTTTTTATAGTGAAATTTAATGTCATTGCAAAGCGTCTTGATTTGAATTTGTTTTTTTCAACTTTTATATCATTCTAACCGATAGTCAATTTATTATTATAAGTATTTCGGCTGCATTCGATAATTCTCTATCTCTAGATACATAATTAAGAAATGACCTTATATCTAGAACTATTGACATAAGCGAAAGATATAAGCTCATCTCGACGTTACACTTCATCATGACCTTTCATTTGAGTACCCACATCAATTTTTCATATATTTATATATGTATATATAAAAATATATCAAAAGTGCATGTGGGTACTCAAATGAAAGCTCTTAATGATTGTAACATCAGGATGAGCTTATATTTTAAAAAATGTCAATAATTAAGAAACTGACTTTGCTATCTTGTCAACTAATGATATTTTTAAAGATATAAGTTATCTGATGTTACACTCATCAAGACCTTTCATTTGAGTACCCACATCAATTTTTCATATATTTTATATATTTATATATATAAATATATGAAAAATATAACAAAATGCATGTGGGTACTCAAATGATAGCTCTTGATGAGTGTAACATCAGGATGAGCTTATATTTTAAAAAATGTCAATAATTAAGAACTGACTTTTGCTATCTTGTCAACTAATGGTATTTTTAAAGATATAAGCTCATCTCGATGTTACATCTTATTGATACCTTTCATTTGGAGTACCCATTAATTTGTCATATATTTTATATATTTATGTATATGAATATATGAAAAATATATGAAAATGCATGTGGGTACTCAAAATGAAAGCTCTTGATGAGTGTAACATCGGGGATGAGCTTATATTTTAAAAATGTCAATAATTAAGAACTGACTTTGCTATCTTATCAACTAATGATATTTTAAAGATATAAGCTCATCTCGATGTTACACTCATCAAGACCTTTCATTTGAGTACTCACATCAATTTTTCATATATTTATATATATAAATATATGAAAAATATAACAAAATGCATGTGGGTACTCAAATGATAGCTCTTGATGAGTGTAACATCGGGATGAGCTTATATCTTAAAACATGACAATAATTAAGAAATAGCTTTATATATTGTGAACTATTACCATTTTTAAAGATATAAACTAATCCCGATATTACACTCATTGAGATCTTTTATTTGAGTACCCACATCAATTTTTCATATATTTATATATATTATAAATATGAATATATGAAAAATATATCAAAATGCATGTGGGTACTCAAATGATAGCTCTTGATGAGTGTTACATCGGGATGAGCTTATATCTTAAAAAATCTCAATAATTAAGAACTGACTTAGCTATCTTGTCAACTAATGATATTTTTGAAGATATAAGCTCATTTCGACATTACTCTCATCGATACCTTTCATTTGAGTACCCACATTAATTTTTCATATATTTTATATATTTATGTATATGAATATATGAAAAATATATGAAAATGCATGTGGGTACTCAAATGAAAGCTCTTGATGTGTGTAACATCGGGATGAGCTTATATCTTTAAAATCGTCAATATTTAAGAAAGTACAGTGCAATTTAAAAAGTCATTATTTAATAAAGCAAAATTTTATTTATTTATAGCTCACAAGTCTCATAGTGACTGCAAGGTTGCTAGTTTGTTTTATTGAAAGATTGTTTTTTAAATAAAATTAAAAGAAAAAATTTTACATGTAGAAAATTAAAAAAATTATCCGTGCAATTTTTAAAAACTATTTTTCTTTCTTTTAATTTATAAAGTTTAATTAATAAAGAAAATTAAAAAATTGTCAATTGTTACTAGCTTCAGTGTCATTAAATTGAATTATTTAAAAATTATCAAAAATCATAAGTGAATTTTTAAAAATAATTTTTTTAATCATAATTGATTAGTTATAATAAAATTTTTATGAATCATTTTTCTCTTAGACAAAAAACTTCGAACCATATTATATCAGACTCAGACGACGAGGATACGGTGACAAACAAACCCGTCTCCAAGAGTCCTTCCACGAAGGGGAAGGACAAGGTTAAAGAGAAAGAAAAAGAGCTTAAGCCCGTGACTCTTGACAGTATATTCAGCAAAGAACCAGTCAAACGTAAAACGCCCCCCGCGCCGATTCCCAAAAAATTAAAAGAAACCGAGGCGAGTTTTCACGACGACAAGGAGTTCGAAGCAACCTTGAGCCAGTTGGACACGACAGAAATCGAAACGATATTCCAGAATAAAGATAAGACTAAGGACAAGGAAAAGAAACTGGATCAGCTTAGCGGAAAACGCAAACCTAGTGATAGCGACAATGAAACCTCGCCTAAAAAAATAAAGCTCAGCGAAGATGTTAAAACAGAAAAAGAAAAGTCTAAAGTCAAGGATAAAAATTCCAGCCATTCAAAATTGGAAGTCGAAGTTGACAAAAAGAAGAAACAAAAGAACGACGCTGATGATGTGTACGAAGAAAACATCGCTAAGAAAAAACAGCACGCGGTTGCTTATCAGCAGTACCTCCACAGAGGCGGCGCGAGGAACCCCGGCTCCAAAGAAATTCCCAAGGGAGCCGAAAACTGCTTGGCTGGTTTGAGCTTCGTGGTGACTGGAGTCCTGGAGTCTTTGGAGCGCGAGGAAGTCGATGAGTTGATAAAACAGTACGGGAGGTCGTGTGGTTGGAAACTTGTCCAAGAAAAACTAATTATCTTCGTGGTCGGAGACGCTGCTGGAGAGTCTAAGATGGCCAAGGCGGACTCTTTGCACGTTAAAAAAATTTCTGAAGATGAATTATTGGAGATGATCCGCTCCAGGCCAGCTGGTAAGTCCTCCGCTGTGATTCCTAGTCGCAGCAAGAAGAATAGTAGCTTTAATAAGTCTACAGATGATGAACTCAAACCTTCACCTCCTAAAAAAATTTCTTCTGAGGTCAAACCTAATAAAATTGAAGATGTTGAAATGAAGAGTGTTAATATTAAAGATGAAAATATTTTTAAAGCTCCAATTTCATCCAAAGAAGCTTCAAAATTTGTTGCAAGTTCAGAAAAAGCTTCCAACATTTGTTCCAAAGTTCGGAAAATCTTCAACATTTATTGCAAGTTCAGAAAAAGCTTCAACATCAAAACAAGAATTTTTGGTAATAATCACATAGAAGCTTTGGTAGAAAAAATACCGTCCCAAAATGATGAAGCAAATAATTGGCCAGCATACTGGATAAAAGTTGCGCGAGAAAATTACAAGCGTGGCTTCTTAACTGGCACAAAAATCAAAACGGCAAGGTTAAGCCACCTAAGCCTTCTCCGTGGGCAAAACGACGATGGAGCTTTTATAAAGCTGCTTTGTTGTCCGGAGCTCCGGGAATTGGAAAGACTACCACTGCCCAGGTGGTCTGCAATGAACTCGGCTACGACTTGGTTGAATTTAACGCGTCAGATACGAGAAGTAAGCGTCTGCTGAAAGAAGAAGTCTCGACCTTTGTTGTCCTAATACGAGTGTCAAAGGTTACTTCTCGAGTAACAAAAGAAGACAAGACTTCTAGGAAGCATGTGTTGCTGATGGATGAGGTTGATGGTATGGCGGGCAATGAAGACCGTGGAGGTCTTCAAGAGCTGATTAATCTTATCAAAGCTGCTGATGTTCCGATTATTTGTATTTGCAATGATCGGAATCATCCCAAGATGAGGACTTTAGCGAATTATACTTTTGATCTGAGGTTCCAGAAGCCTAGACTAGAGCAAATTAGGGGCGCTATGAAGTCGCTGTGTTGCAAGGAAAATATTTCGATCTCTACGGAGAATTTGGATCGGTTGATACAGTCGACAAATTTTGATATAAGACAGGTTATTAATCATCTAGCGATGCTCAAGGGCGAACCTCTGGAGAAAAAGGAGGGGAAGGATTTCCGGTGATATTAATAAAGATCTTAAACTTGGACCCTGGGATGTTGTTCGCAAGGTTTTCAGTGCTGAGGAACATAAGAATATGAGCATTCATGATAAGAGTGACTTGTTCTTTCATGATTATAATATTGCTGGGCTTTTTGTGCAGGAGAATTATTTATCGGTCGTGCCTAAAGTTCCCAAGTAAGTTTTTGTGGATAAATTATTTATATAACTAGAAAATCGAGGTATTTTTTGCCAACATGTTTATTGTCGATATTTTAAATGGGAATAATTAAGAAATTACGTTGTATTTTGTGTACGGATGATGTTTTTAACGATATAAGCTCATCCTGATGTTATGTTATAGAGACCTTACATTTGAATACTCACATGAATATTTCATATATTTTATATATATTACAAATATGAGATATATCATATATATATAAAATATATGAAAAAATTCATGTGGGTACTCAAATGATAGGTCTCGATGAGCGTAATATCAGGATGAGCTTATATCTCAAAAAATATCAATATTTAAGAAATGACGTTGTATTTTGTTTACTGATGATATTTTCAAGGATATAAGCTCATTCCGGAGTTACACTTATTACGACCTTTCATTTGAATACCCATTCATTACGAATTTTTTTATATATTTTATATATTTCATAAATATGGAGAAATATCATATATATATAAAATATATGAAAAAATCGTGTGCAGTATTACTCAAATGAAAGGTCTCGATGAGCGTAACATCGAGATGAAGCTTATATATTAAAAAATGATGTTATTAATTAAGGAAATGACGTTTATGTATTTTTGTCTACTGGATGACATTTTTAACTTGATATAAGCTCCATTCCGGAGTTACACTTATTAAGAAGGGTTTTACATTTTTCTCTCTCTCGCCCTCTATTGGACAAACGAAAGTATCTCTTGCTCATACTTGTACAACAAATGGAATCTTAAATAAATGCATAAATAAATGAAAATTTTCCAAAAAAGGTGCTTTTTGCTCTTTCGATAGATAATTAAATTATCTATCGAAGAGCGAAGTGTTTTTTTTCGAAACTTTATCACATACATGAGAAAAACACGTTTGAAAATCAACTATAAACCGCTCTTAAGACTTTTCATTTGAATTCACATGAATTTTTTTATATAGTTTTTATATATTTCATAAATATAAGAAATATCATATATATAAAATATATGGAAAAATTGATGTGGGTATTCAAATGAAAAAGTCTCGATGAGTGTAACATCAAGATAAGCTTATATCTTAAAAAATGTCAATAATGAAGAAATGACGTTGTATTTTGCTCCTTACTGATGATATTTTAACGATATAAGCTCATTCCGGAGTTGTTATCTTTGTTGGTTTATCTTTTATTTGGTCATCTACATGAATTTTTTATATATTTTTATATATTTCATAAACTATGGAGAAATATCATATATATAAAAATATAAGTGAAAAAAATCGTGTGCGTACTCAAATCAAAGATCTCGATGGGCGTATCGGTCAAGATGAGCTTATATTTTAAAAAATGTTAATAATTAAGGAATGACGTTGTATTTTGTCTCACTGATGACATTTTTAACGATATAAGCTTCTCATTCCGGAGCTGATTTGTTGTTATCTTTCATTTGAATAGCCACATGAATTTTTGATATATTTTATATATTTCACGAATATGAGAAATATCATATATATATAATATATATGAAAAAAATTGATGTGGGTATTCAAACAAAAGGTCTCGATGAGCGTAACATCAAGATAAGCTTATATTTTGAAAAAATATCAATAATTCAAGAAATGACTTTCTGTTTCGTCTATTGATGATATTTTTAATCGATAGTAAAGCTCGCCTTTCGACGTTGACTGCACAGCGAGAATTTTTTCATTTGAACAGCCTCACATGAATTTTCTTCATATATTTTATATATTTCTACAAATATAGGAAATATCATATATATAAAATATATGAAAAAAATCGTGTGTGTATTCAAATGAAAGGTCTTGATGAGCGTCACATCAGGATGAGCTTATATCTTATAAAATGTCAATAATTAAGAAATCACAAATTCTCAGTGAAGGTTAAGAGATCTCTCAAATATGAGAAATAATTAATTTTTTATTACAGAGATCAAATATTGGAAAGAGTTGCAAAAATCAGCCGACAAGCTTGTCAATGGGAGAGTCTAGTAGAACGAGCGATCCGTGAAAAACGCTTTGGTCTTTATTACCAGCCTCAAGCTTGCTACTCGTCTGTAATTCCTGGCTCGCTCGATGTCCGGGCACATTGGTGCGCAAATAAATTTTCCCAGGCTGGCTTGGACGTAATTCCAAGCGCAATAAATTCTGATAGAATATTGCAAAGAAATTACAGTTCACACGCGACTGGTTACTGGCGCCAGTAAAGAAGCGATTAATATTGATTACCTCAACGCATTGAGAGATAAAATTACTTCAGAAGCCGCTGGCGCTCAATGGCACTTGAAGGTGTTGATTCTGCTGTTGATGTCATGAATCATTACCATTTACTCAGGTATTTTTTGTACAGAAAACAGAAAAAAGTTTCACTTGAACTAAATAAATAAACGTTAATTTTTTTTTTTATTAGAGTAAAAAATTCTTTAACTTCAAAAAAATTAAATAAATTTGGACTTAATTCAACAGAATTAAACTTTTAAAATTATTTTTGGTTCAAAAAATTTTTCTTCATTCAAGCATTTTTTCTTAATCATTATTAATTACCTTTTACTGCACTTTGAGGTTTTAAACTTACGTACAAAAAATACATAGCAAGTAATTAATTGAACACTGATTTCAATTAATGTAAGCTAATGTATCCAATTAATTCACTGCTGAATACTTTCTGTGTACAAATTATATAAGAATTAATTAAAAAAAAAAAAATTAATTTTTATTGTACCATTAATTTAAAAAATTACTCCTTATTAAAAAAAATTAACTTTTATTAAAACATTAACTTTATTAAAAATTAATGTTATCAATTTTGATCTATAGGGAAGCATTTAGACGGAATAGCCGGAAGTTTCTTTTTATGGCCAGGTCAGCGTGATCCTTTCCAAGTGATCGATTCTAAAGTAAGAGCGGCATTCGCGCTGTTTCTATAATAAAAATTCAACC
>NW_025404205.1:0-4687 GCF_020080835.1 Cotesia glomerata
TAATAATAATACTGAACACATTTTAAACAATTAAACTTAAAAAAAAGGAATTATTTATATCTTTTAATTAAGTAATTTCCGGCTGTATAAACTCCGCTGTCACTTCCTCCTTGCCTCAGTCCCTTTTCCCAACTCCTCAGCTGTCCCTTCTCTATCCAACGGTCCTCTTTCTCTGCCTCAGTCCCTTTTCCCACTAGCTGGGTCATAAGGCCATCTCTGCACGGAAAAAAAGTTGCAGCTATTATCACGATACAGTGTAGTAATCAGCACAATCTACGTATGACTATACTTTTAGATGCGCATATACCCAATCTAGTGGATCGTGATCATCACGATATATATATATATATATATATATATATATATATATATATATATATATATATATATATATATATATATATATATATATATATATATAGATAGTGAATTATTGAGTAAAATAATGTCCTTTTATGCGTTAGAGAGAGAGAGCGCTAGTGTCAAGTCAAGTGCGTTCCAACGAAGACGCTTGCACGTGTGAATGTGTAAGTAAATATGTGTGACTACGTTAGCTATAGAAACTCGTTAGGCATACACAGTTGGTTGGCATTGTCTTTGTTTGGCACATACTTTACTGGACACTGGCGCTCTCTCTAACAAATAAAGAGACGTTATTTTTTATTAATAATTAATTCTCTATGCTCTGATTGAGTGAAAATGGCTAAGGAACTTTTCGTCTCAGAATTATTTTTTTTCATCAGATGCTACAATGGCGTCCGTGACTTTTGGGACACCCTGGCCATATATATATATATATATATATATATATATATATATATATATATAACCAAGCATATATATATATATATATATACTCTTCTTTATATATAAAATTCTCGTGTCACAATGTTCGTTCCCATACTCACTCCAAAACAATGACCGATTCTCATGAAATTTTTATGCATATTCATTAAGCCTGAGAATCGGCTACTATCTCTTTTCTAACCTCTAAGTGATAAGGGGTGTTCACCCCGAAAATTATTTTTAGCTTTATGAAAATGTTAGCACATCAGAACCAATTTTACATATAAAAATAGTTTTTAAGACAGTAATAAATTAATTTGTATCAGTTTAATACTTGAATAATCAAAATTTTATACATTTAGAAGCTTACGTCGGAATAACTTTTAAGAACGGCTGTCTTTATGATGAAAGAGGTGTAAGAGACACCTTTGTAGAGCTTTTAATTCTCTATACAAGAATATGCTACTGATATGGACTTATTTATATGAAGGTGTGTATGCCGAGCTAAAAAAATAAACAAAAAAAGAATTCTTTTTCGTATGTTATTTAAATCGGAAATGAAAATTAGGAACAGACACCTCTAAATATTAATATTAAGAGCTGCGCTTCAAAACAGGCTTCAGTTCTCACCGTCATGCAAGTTTTTAGCCTGTTTTTCGATGAAAAAAAAAGTCGCCTAAAATTGACACACCCTAATATATATATATATATATATATATATATATATATATATATATATAGTGATATATATATATATATATATATATACTATATATATAAACTCACAGTAAGAAGGGTCCTTCCCAATTCCTATCTCAATACCTTCCTCCCAATTATCCTGTTACGTGAATGTGGAACGCTTTACGTAATAATTACTGTAACTCCCATTCTTTCCAGCTTCAGAGCATTATTTAATTCTTAAAATGTGGAACGTAAGATGGACGATGTGGCTTAATCGTATATAGAATAAGCAAAAAAGGAAATTTAATTTATAGACCCTCGGTAACTCAAATAGTAAAAGTAGCTGACATGTCTTCGGAAGGAAGCAATTCTGGGTTTCGAATCCCAGTCCGAGAGCTATCCAAATTTTTTCTTGCATATTCTATGAACTTTCAGGTTAAGAAAGCCGTCTTTTCCAATTCCTGTCTCAATCCCTTCCTCCCAATTCATCCTGTTGGCTGTGAATATGGAACGCTTCACGTAATGGCCAATTATCTTAACTTTCCTCTTCTTTCCCGCTTTTACAGCATTATTTAATCTTAATTTATAGATTTAGACCAATTTAATAGTCTAGACCTTACAGAAAGGCGCTCTTACTCTCCCAAATGGAAATATGAACAAGATTAGTTGTAGATAACTTACCGATAGAGATTTCATTTTAACCCGTCAGAACTCACGTGAATTTTAGTGTCTCACTTGCACTACAGCGCCGCTCTATAAGTCCGGATGTTGTTGTGTGAGCAAAATGCTTATAACGTGAGTGCTGACGGGTTAAAAAAATCATTAAATTGAAAATCATTTACCCATGTCAAGAAATATGAAGAAAATATCTAAAAATTCAAGATATTTTTGAGAGAGAATTCTTTCATATTTCCGGAAATATAAAGTTTTTGAGTGCAAAAATGACTGACTTAATAGAGTTTATAAGTAAACTTAATAAGGAATTATCTCGATGTCTATGAACTTTATCTAAAACCGAAAGAAACCTTTGTAGAAAATTTAATTTCCTTACAAGCCTGTTTTTGATAGATTTTTTGCCCAAATTTAAAAACTGTGACAAATATTTTTAAAAACTATCATTTTATCGAAAAATGAACTTTAATTGACCGGAGGCACGTGTTCTTTTTGTTTAAAAATCGAAAAGCAAAATTTTTCGCATAGTTTTTCGTCAAAAGGGAAGGATTTTTGGGCGTCGGAAAAAATTTAAATTTTAACGACCACCCTAATATATATATATATATATATATAGTATATATATATATATATATATATATATATATATATATATATATATATATATATATACTATATATATCTATATTGTGACATAAGAAAAAATTTCCCATGTCAAAAAGACTAGAAGTTTGGCTATTTGTTTTATTTTAATTTTCTTTATCATTATTAATTATTTTGGCTCAGCTGAAGGAATGGGGGAGATTCGGATGCGCCTGTGTCGCCCCCAAGCGGCCTCCTGATCAGAGTGTCGAAGCTCGAGGTAAGGCTTATACCCGAAACCGCGCTGAATTTGAAAGTATGCATGAATGAGTGTGACTATTGTAGAGAGTATGTGAGAGTGAGAGCGAAATTAAGTTTAAGCGGATCAGACGAACCCACGCGAATTTACACAGAGCCATCAACGACCAGCGTGACATCTGGAGGAGGACCACGGCGAGAGCGAAGCAAAATTTGAAACCGACGAATGACGACGGCGTTTGAGCTACTTAAGTCGAGCGAGGCACTATCTGGATGCCGTAAGCCGAACCGAGTGATATATCGACCAATCATCGATCGCAACGGGGTACTGGACGCATCCCGTAATACAACGGCCAGCTAGAAGAAGCCGTGAGCTGATTGGATGCGAGGTTTTTGAACTAACGGAAAATTGGAGAACACGTGTTGCCAAGGAGGCAGCCATGATAAAATTGATTCTGATCTAGACGCCATGTCTGTTAGTCGCACAAATTCCGCGACAAGCATTAAAATATTTTACAACGCAATTAACCACCATTACTGAGTTAAATATTGCACATTGTTAATTATTATTTTACGATTGTACCTTGTCGAAGCTATTGTTCATGACCACTGAGTGGATTATTGCCGAGTGACGATTAATTAGTATTATTACGTGCACGTGGAAATAATCCTATCGCCGAAGACATCGACGCCATTCCGCCTGTTATCCCGCCAACTTCGTTGAGAGTCAGCTTACCGTTGTTGTTGTTATTAAACGTAACGCCCGAGAAATTTGGAGCTGTGTTGAGACAGCTAGCCCGACCGACGCGCCATCTCCGAGCGCGGGCCCAAACTTATCTCGAGCTTCAACTACCCGCAAGCTTAGTCAATTTACCGACCGTAGTTGAAGTTATCCGCCGCGAGCCTGCCAAATTGTTGAATTTTTTGAATTATTTGAATTATTATTTTGCGAATCATCATCGAATTAAAGCTACATTGTATTTAATTTTTGCTATGGAAAATTAATGGTGGGGAATTTTGCAAGCCACTGACGGACCTGAATTTAATTTTTTTTTTTATTGATTTGTTTACTTGAGTTAATTACTCTTTTTAAGGGAAAAATTAATTGTTTATTCCATTGTATTATTAATTATAAATTAATTTGGGAATTTGCGAGCCATTGACGGACCGGACTTTAAGCTTTTGATTGAATTATTAATTAGTTTGAGACAAATTAATTCAAGTTTCTTTCATCGTATAAGTAATTGTTAGTTAATTTGAGATAAATTAATTATTTAGAGTAATTGTATTATGAAGTATGTACTGTTCTTGAGCATTTATGATCTAATTTGAGACGAATCTGAATTGAGTTTATTATTTTGTTTTTTATTATTAATTACTTTGAGCCAAAATTAATTGTTTATGTCATCGTAAAAGTATCTATAAATTAATTTGGGGATTTTTGATGAAGTCGTTGATTAAGTAATTTGAAGATTTATTTACTGCTTATGACATCGTAGTATTAGTTGCAAGTCATTTAAATTAGTACCAAGAGCCACCCCTGACGTATCAATATTATTGTTGTTTCTTTTTAGTTATTATTGTAAATTTTGGAAAATTACACGATTCTTGGCGACTGTTAAAATAAATTGTTGACTGGACATTCGGCGATTACTGTTTTTTGTTTTCTTTTCCCGAGCTAACTTAGATTTAAGGGGGTATTCTAGTC
>NW_025404206.1:0-4678 GCF_020080835.1 Cotesia glomerata
AAATATCGTGAAGGAAAGAAAAGCAAGAAAAGTGTTTTTTTGCAATTACTCCAAAATTTCTAGTTTAATCAATTCAAACTTAAAAACTGTTTATAAAATTCAAAAAATTGCGTCGAATGCCGCCAACCACTTGAAAAACGGTTCATTCATTTAAAAGTTATTGCAGTTTGAAAATTCAAAAAATAGTGTTTCATCAAACTCCTATCAGACTTTTGAGCTCGAAAAGCTCAAAAACATGGAAAAGCTATCTCTTTGAGCTTGGAGAACTCAAAACAAAACATAAATTGTATTTTTGAGCTCGAAGAGCTCAAAAACGGCGTAAGTGCCATTTTAAGCGTCTACCCTGATAGAAGGATTTGTTTATAGTTAAAAATATTTGTTAATATTTAAAAAATCATTTATTAGAGATCACTTTTTAGTCCTTAACAAATATTTGTTAGTATTTAAAGAGATTTATTAATATTTAATAAATGAATATCGAATTTATTAAATACAAACAAATTATTTTAAATACTAAGAAATATTTATTTATCACAAAAAAGTGGTCTCTAATAAATGATTTGTTAACTGGCTAACAAATATTTTTTAACAAAAATAAATCCCTCTATCTATGCGGGTATGGAATCCAGAGGGAAGTTGCAGGGAATGGCCTTCAGGGGTCAACCGTTTTCCTAATTTTTTGTTCTGAATTGGTATTATGAAAATGTCAAAAATTAAAAACGTCGAAGCTAGCTTTAGTATTGTAAATATTAATTTATTTAGTACCAAAAAGAATATTTTACTGACGAATTAAGAAATATTATTTATTACATTTATTTTTAATATTATTAATAACATGTTCAATTTACACCCAACATTTTTGGAATATATTTTACCATTACTATTCACAATTATTACGGAATACTGAACAAAATTCAAGTTTTTGGAGGTCAAACATTGTATGTGTGACTTTCCAACCAAAAGGCTCTTTCATGCAAACTAAAAAGCATTATAAAGATTATTGTAAGTACGTGTAATTAGTGATGTCTTTACCAAATAACGTACAGTATTTTTTCTGAAGTTTCGATTATTATATTAACTAGCAATAATTGCGAACCAGATTCATTTGGGAATATAATATTGTGGTTTTTGTTATTGTTCTATTTTTGAAAGTTATTCGACTAACTTTATCAACAACATCATGAGGATTTATCGGCAGAAACGATGAATATATAAAAAATTCAGGTGTATTTCGAGCAAGTTCAAGAACTGATTGACCCTTTGTATAACAGTTTATTAATATAAACTTTTACACCACAATCTACAAGCAAATTGAAGTTGATGTTTGATAATTGATGTTTGATAATAACGTCTTGCATATATGTTGCGACTGGTTGTGGCATTAGCAATAACTTTTGCGTCTTGATTTTAATAACTCACATAGCATTGTTGACATGTTGCATAATGGTCCTAATAGTCTTATTACTCGAGCATAGTGCAATAGATGTTTGGAGTTTCAAACTTTGATTGGGAAACAATAGAACTCGCAAAGCTAGGTATTCTTGAATCAAAATTTCGAGTAAAATCACAAAAATCATGGCGGATCACCGGAGATAATACTGTATCTAAAATTTCGCTTAAATAAAATAACTGGTTTCCAATAAGGATTATCCAATGGAATCCAGTCACCAATGAGAAATTCAAGGTTCTGGTAGAAACTTATAGTGTCTCAGCAGCCGATATTTTTATATATTTTTTCATTTATTTTTGACTGTGTTTGATATCAATAGGTTTATTCCGAATTTGATCTTTCACCATCATAAAATCCTTTGAATACGATTGTTTAAATCTGGTAGACTAAATAGCTTTTGATCGACAATAAAATTATATAAAAATTTTTCCCGTCATACTGAGCGACTCCCTTCTAAAATGTCATACATATAATCTACAGTTAAAGAGCTCTATGGTAGATATAGCAGTTTCAAGTCGGAAAGGGCGAGATGGACCAGCAATTCCAGTTTTCACTAGATTATCACGTTTCAAATCGATCTTTTTGACAATTGCTATTAGTGTGGATATCGCATTGATGTTCACCTAAGACAGTATTTATATTTTTCTGATCCAATAAACAAAATCTATATGGATAATTTGCACTAAAAGCTTCCAATAAATCCAAGAACTTGATGCACAGGTAAATTGTCTTAATTACGCCCACTAAAGAAAAATAAATTCGAATAGAACCAGATCCATGTTGTAATGTTTCAATACCAGTTTCTCGTAAAAATTTCAGTTCTTCAACTGCTTTTTACTAAAATTGATTTAATAGACACGTGCTGTGAGTCTTTTGTCCTACATAAAGTGGGATAAAAATATATATTTTTGTTTTTGAACGGAGATTATCAGACTGCAATGCCTTCACTTTTAAGCCCTGTTTGCTTCTCTACGTAATTTTTATACACGTCTTAAATGCCTCGAATACTTCCGTCCTTCCGTTTTCAACAGGTACAGCTCACACCAGCCACTGTAGTCACCTATGAAGGTCACGAAGTACCAGTTTCCTCTTTCAGACTTCTCGTCCCTGAAGGTTGACGTGTTATACTTTGTGATTGTCTTCAATTCGGCGTTGCTAATCGACAAGATAATGTCCACGTTATCTTCTCATCGCCGTTTTTCCACTTGGCAACCTCTCTCTCCGTGGCAAGTTGCTTTCAATCCGATACGGTATTTCGCCGCTTATATAACCCTCTATCGGTCATGTTTCACCAGGATGGACTTCTTCCCTCAGTTGCCAGACATCATAGTTACGTTTGTCCAACAACTCAATGCGCGATACTCCGTCCGTCATTTTCGGTTATCCTCCTTGCCACGTGTTAACCAACCACTTGACGAATTTTTATTTCACACTTCTCACTTTTTATTATTTTTGAGACACTTCCACTTACTTTCTCGCTACTGGACCTATATATATATAACCCGGAGTTAGGGCAGGGATCGAGTGATTATAAATAATATGTGAGAAAAAAGAATTAATATAAACGACATATGAATTTATTCTTTAGTGATTAGTATGAATAGTTCAGCGCAATTGCCTGCGCAGTAGATCGACGTGTTATGTGTGTGTAGTATACGTGCGAATATTTCTATATTATTATATCTCCAACAATGATGCGAATAGGTAAATGTAATGGAATTCATAATTCTTTGCGTACTATTTACATGTATATGAGGCATTCCATACCAAACCGACCACTTTTGAACTAGAATCCCCTTTAGATTTTGCTGAAACTTTTCCATCTCCTTTTTTCACCCTTTGGAAAACATGTTTGAGAATTTTTTCAAATTTTTTTGTCCAACCCCAAAAAAGTTATGAATTTTTCAAAAAAATGGCTTTTTTATTTTCAAATAGCAATAACTTTTTTAGAAATTGACTTTTGAGTACCTTTTTTTTTTTTTTTAAATTTTTGTTTTTGAATGAACTTTTCGAAAAAATACACGAAAAAAATTTAACATAATCAATTATATAAAATAATCGGTTTTTTTTTAGTAAAATCGTCATTTTTTCGAAGTTCACCATTTTCTTTTTCTCAAAAAAAACTTCCATTAATTTGACAACTATTCGCGCTAATCCCGGGCAGGGCCGATTTTTTATTTATTTGAAAAAATTGTTAGCTTTTCAAAAATGGAAAAATTTTATTTCCGCAAACTTTACTTCTATCATAAAACAAATATAATTTAACGATTTTATGATATAATTCTCACCTCTATAGATTTAATTTTACGAATATAATCACCAAGATTCAAATTTTAACCTATCAGTAAGGTCGATAAACTAGGGTAGGACAATTATAGACTTCCACTATAGTCAGTATACTAGAAACTATACGCTAGTGTGTATCGATTTATGAATCACGGTTCTCTCATACTGTTCAAAACATAACCTGTACCAATTGCTGTTAATATTTTGTGCGATCAAGTGTCTAGTGAAAGATTGTTGATATTACATTTGCTAAATAAATAAATAATTATTATAGTTTATGAAGACTATTTTGATTTGGTGTTATTTGAAAAGCTAATTGTTTTATTCTATTAAGGGGAGAAATACGTGTACAGGCTTAAAAAAATTCAATTTTTTTTTTTTATAAATCGCTTGTAAAACTATTCGAAAATATAGATTTTCAATTTCAAGTCAAAATTCCTATTCGTTAAAAAGTTATAAGCGATTTAGTAATTACTTTAATACTATTTTACATAAACTTTTTCTGTCACTTTTTTTTCAAACGCGTTCTTCTCGAAACGAGTTTTTTCAATACTGTGTGCAGTCTAGCTCAAAGAGTTTTAAGCCAATCATCTTGCAATATGGCATATAATTTTATTTATACAATTGCCTTCAATATGAACGTCAATCGGTAGCGATATTTTTATTTAAACTATTTTTTTTTTTAATAAACAATGTATGAAAAAGTGGTAAAAAGTCACGACTTAATTTTACAGCCCTCTAAAAAATGCAAGTTTTTACTTTTAACTTCCCGCTAAGAAAATCGAAGATTTTCAAAGATCGGGAAGTTATTATTTTCACCCCGTTTTGCAAAAATCGAGTTTTCATCAGATCTCGACGTTTGAAGATCACAGGAAGCTTCCCTGACTATCCCCGCGAGGTTGTCACGGTGTCTGTATGTATGTGTGTGTGTGTGTGTGTGTG
>NW_025404207.1:0-4675 GCF_020080835.1 Cotesia glomerata
CATTTCTGCATTTTGTCCCTCCCTCCCCTCCGACATTAGACTGCTGGCGCATGCGCAGTGTAGGCGTGAATTGATGGTTTGCTTATTAGATATAAAATAATTAATAATTGGGAATTTAATTGTTTTTATGATCGAACAATCACCAATAGTCGTCGAACAAACGATAGTTGATCAAAATTAAATAATCTGAGCGATAAAAATAAAGATATCTAATAACGGGGGCCAAATTAAGGGTTATTATTTGTTTAATTAATTATAAATAAATAAAAGACGAACAAACAATTTTTACATTCGAACATTAACGAACAAACGACGAACAAACAATTAAAAATAAAAAAAATCCGAAAATCGAAAAAAGTGGGGCCAAATTCAGTGAGTCGGCACGGTGTATACCGGAACACACCCTTGAATAAAGTTAGCAAACTATACCTTACTAGACTTTCATATTTTAAGAATTAACTAATATATAGTTCATGTAAACTTTTCTGCCTTGGCTACCAACGAGTTTCTGCTAATCATCCGAAAAACTTTGAATTTATTACCATTTAAGTGAATATTTAATTCCTAAAACAATTAAATTACATTAAAAATAATCATGTTTGGTCCAGGTGGTGCGCCTCTACTAGTTTTGAGTAAGTTAAACAACACGATTCAATGGATCGTCTTTAGTTTGCATGCCATGTAAATATTTTAATTAATGAAAATTGTTGAATTATTCTGAAATTATGTTATTTCTTCAAATGATTGCAGGTCAAAATACAAAACGTGATTCTGGCAAAAAAGTGCAGAAGGAAAATATTCAAGCTGGAAAGGTTAGAAGTTCTGATTATTTCTTAAACTCAATCGTTATTTCCTTATAAGGTATCATGCCGGTGACGCACCCACGTGCTAACTGTACTAAAAATTCGTGGAAAAAAACATTACTATTCAAATAATTCTTGACTTCCGATTAAAATTAAAAAAATTTTTAAAGCCGAGAAGTTATTGATTTTGGTCTGACTTTTTTTAGATTTCTACGTTTTAAGAATTTCAGCTACTCTAATTATTTTTAGTTGGACATCAGTCGGGTGTGTTGTGTGTATGTGTGGATAAATTAAATTTTTTCGTACCATATCTCAAACGAATTAAATGGTTAAGACGACGTGAGCTTGATATAAATCAACCAATCAGTTTTGATGTTGTTTAAAGAATGAAAATTAAAAAATTAATAGTTTTTTTTCATAAGCTTGAAATAATAATCTCAATTTTCAAAAATTTCAAAATAATTTTAAATTTTATTGTTGTTAAAAATTGCAAAGAAATTTTTGTAAAAAATTTCAATTAACAGTGACAATGGTTCGAAGTTTGAAAATTTTTTTTTAAGTGATATGATAGTGATAGTTATGTCGATTATAAAAGTCTACGAAAAACTCAACTTTATACTTTACAAAGGTGCCAGCTCATGGAGTCTAAATCCCAATCTGATTTAAAAAAAGTATATTATTAAATATAGCTTTGTTGTAGATCCGTTTTAAAAATGAAGTCAAATAACGATGTTTCAGACAAAAGTCTTACAAATATTTTTCTTTTAACATAGAATTTGTAAAGTTTTATGAAATTGTCATCTCTGTCTAAATGTTAAAAAGTTAAACGTTAAGGATTAAAAATTATTTAACAGAATTCAACTATTACTTTTCTAAAAAAATTTAACTGAGTACTATTCGCGGTAGTTGCATATAAAATTTTAGAGAAATTATTCAAAATTAGTATAAAATTAGTAAAAAGTGCAACGTAAACTTTTATAAAATTAAAAAAAAGGAATATTTTTAAAAAGTGAACAAATCTTTTTTTAATTTTATGAAATAATATTTCTGAATTAAAATTAGTACGGAAATATTGAAAGCAGATGTCTTCAAATAAAACTTTTTCGTCGAACACATAAGTTGTAGATTGAAGCACGGTATCAAACAAATCGATGATGTTTAAATTCTATAATTTACTGATTGAGATAGTTCTTAAATTTAAAAAAAAAAAAAAAATACAATTCTTTTGAGTTTAGTCAATATTATTTTTCATTACATTCTTTCGCTATTTCTAGTTACAAATTACAAAACGTGCATACAACAAACACCATGTTTTTGGAATTAAAATTCAGAGCTACAAGGTTTTAATCTTTTAAAAAAAAAGTTTATGTGTGATTGTTTTTAATTAAAATTTTATGCTGTTAAATGTAAACACCCTTCAAGATTAATCTGGTCCTAATTCAAAACTTCCAAAAATCAAATTGTGAGAATTTATTTTATTTTATTACTTTATTTAAATTTTCGGGTTCATTCATCTGTACGTACATATAACTAACAATACAAGTCGAAAAAATCGGATACTGAAGAGTGTAAAATATTGAACCCAAATTTTGATTTTTGGAAAATACATTATTTTATTAAAATAAAATCTTAAAAATGGTTGACCTTACAATAATAACCGAAATTTCCTGCTATTTTCGAACTCTTATTATTATATTTACAAATGGTTTTTATTATTACTCAAAATATTGAATCGTATGAACATTTATCATTTTTTGGGCAAATTGTTTCCAAAGCATGTATTTTTTTCCATAGCTATAAATATCCTCTTTAAGGGGTTACATGGGTTTCACGGTTTCAAAAAATCGATTTTTTTTATTGTCATTAAATTCTACTACATCTCTATAATATTGTCCTAAAGTTTCAAATCGATCCGAATAATAGCTTCGGGGATACAGTTTTAAAAAGTTGCGTGCTCAAGACGCTGTTGTATTGTCACTCAAAACTTTAAACGCATTTTTCATTCTCGAAACTATGTTTTCACAGACGGTTGTCAAGATCTGCAAAAAAAGAACTTTTTTGCTTTGATTGACGATAACTCCGCGGCAAATCATCGTACAGGCTTTTTGACTACGTCAAATTAAAGGACATTAAATTTTCTAAAAAAACTTTTGAAGAAAATGATAAAAAAAATTTTTTTGAAGCCCGTAGACCTTTTTTTAGATGAGAAAAAATTTGGAATTTTTTTATATCCCTTAATTTTTGTGACTAGTGTATCTAAATAATGCTTATGGATAATTTTTCTATTTTAAATACCATAAAATTGTAGAAATGAAGAAAAAAAAAAGATGATAGATTTTTCTGGTTGTTATTTCCATTCAAAGTATGGATCATCATTGACGATTAAAAAACTACACACTGATAGAAGAATTTGTTTATAGTTAAAAACATTTATTAATATTTAACAAATCATTATTAGAGACCACTTTTTAGTCCTTAACAAATATTTCTTAGTATTTAAAAAGATTAATTAATATTTAATAAATGAATATCAGATTTATTAAATACAAACAAATCATTTTAAATAGTAAGAAATATTTTAATACTAAGCTTTAATACTAAAAAGTGGTCTCTAATAAATGATTTGTTAACAAATATTTTTTAATACAAATAAATCCTTCTATCAGTGCAGCAAATGTCGTAAGCCTTGTCCAAATCGGTTCGCTCATTTCATATTGACGAAAAATTTTCCTACTAGTTTTTCTTATATTTAAAATTTCTTAACGAAATAAAAATGAAAGTAAGCTCAATAAAAAACTGAAACTTATATTTAAGAGTGTTCTAAGCTTTAAAATTGCAGAAAGCATAAAAAATAATCTTAAACATCTATCAATTGTCCAAACTTTTTTTTCTGTTCTAATTTTTAACTAATTGCAAAAGTACAATACTTACAGATGCTACTTTGACCTGTGTTAATACATTTTGATAAGCCTAAAAGTAATCATTTTTTTAAGTTATTTTTTTCATTTTAATTTATAATTAATTAAGTAGAATTGATTTTTACATCATTCAATCCCATGACGCTATTGATTTAACTGATTTCACCGTATAATTAGCCTCCTGCCAATGTAGTGAAGATAACTCACAAATAATTAGACAATTCCTGGTGACCAAGTAAAAATAAGTTCAAAAATAACTATTAGGCAGAATTTTGGATAGGAATTCGGATGATACTGAATTCGAGAATAAACTAAAAAACGACCTCCAATTGTTTGTAAATTATAAATTATTTAAGAAATGTTAATTATAAAATTGTTTTCCCTGAAACTATTAGTCTCACCTTTTCAGCGTCAACAGGTAAGATATAGATCTTGAAAAAAAAATTGGATCACTTTGAAATTTCAACTGCTTATCACTGACATGAAAACAAACATTTTGAGCTTTGGTAGGAATTTCTAAATCGAAAATTAGTTTTTTTAAATCCAAATTGTGTTTTGACACTGAATGTCGATAGCTTACTACTTAATCATCTTATCAAACTTCATTATAGTTTAAAAAATTCCCGAAAGGGTTGCCAATACATAGAATATTTTAGAAAAAAAATTTGTTTAACTATTATTAAGTTATAGGGAGTTGAATGAAATAGATATTTATGTCATAAGGCCGTAGAGAAGCGGTTTTCTGACAACGATGATATTTCGATGAGCTTAAGGTTTGTGGCGGGAAGGTTCGAAACGGGCGTAATTTTAACGTCCGAGGTGAAGTCGTCACATGCACAAGCACACACACACACACACACACACACACACACACACACACACACACACACCCACACACACACACACACACACACCCACACACAGCAGACAAAGGACAAGCTTTGCTGAAGACCA
>NW_025404208.1:0-4674 GCF_020080835.1 Cotesia glomerata
AGTTATTTTATTTACAAAATAAAATTTTGTTGGAAAAGGATAAAAATAAACACGGGTAAATAATTCAAGAGGCCTTAGCTGGAATAGGAATGTTTTGAGTAAAATATTTATTCGTTAAATAATGAAGTATGGTAAAAGCCATTTCACAGGTGCCCCAAAGTAAGGGAAATTCGTTTCTAGCAAGATTAGCGTCGGAAGGTGATTCGAAGACGCCGGAATCATCCCCAGGTCTCCGAGCAAAAATCAGTTTTAAGTACTGGATTACCAAGAAAGAAAGAATTGGCCTTGGGAAGGATAAAATAACTGGAGAAAACACAGGATGCCCATGAGAGACCTAAAGTAACCGAGCAAAGGTTTCCATCGTTGACTTAAACCCGGTGCAATTTTATCGAAAACTCATCTAAAAATACTAAGAAAATCGAGCCACTCTTTATTTTTGTTCCTATTATTTCTTTTGCCCTTATTGTATTCTATTTATATTATAAAATTGAATTTGGTTTTATCCATGAAAATATTTTCTACAGTTCATGATGTTCTACATTTTGTTGTTTTCAGATGTACCAGTTGATTTTAACTCTGTTACATTTACAATGGTGTTTGCTGTCCTCAACCTGTTTTCCTGGCTTTATTATCAAATTTCCTGCTTTTATTTTTGCGGCTGTGGTCCGACTTTGTACTTTTCTGGCCACCGTATTTACCCTACACCTTGCCTCTCAAGGCTGTTGGAACGAAGTGTGGGGAAAGCCAGAGAAAACCCAGCACAAGGCTGGTCAGACTGGAGCTAAGTCTACAGTGATTGATAAAGCTCTTTTTTTATCGACCACTGAAGCAGTAGGCCTCCTAGTATACAAGAGATCCCTCGTGCTAGCTAACGCTGACTAGAGCGATCACTCATTCAGGGTGTTGCTTAAAATGGGTGATCGCTCAGAGTCAGCTGTTTGCCGCCCAGCTATCTGCCACGTTCAGAGGCTGGAAACGTAACGCTTACATATTTTTATCTATAATCACTGAAAAATATTGGTGCGTGCCGGGATCGGAAACGGGTCCCCACTCTTTCGAAAAACGAGGCACCGAGCCGACGGAAGCTATTGCCAACATGATATTCTACATTATTATATTATTCGACCATTTTTGAATTTATTTTTTTAAACTTTATTTAGTTATTGGTATGTAACGAAAAACATCCAAGGAAAATATATATTGAATCAGAAAATAATTTTGAGAAGAACTTTATCGTCTGCGGTGAAGAAAAATTCTTAATCTAAAAATTTTCTTGGTTTTAGTTGAATTTTGCTTGATACAGGAGTTGATTCGTTTTCAATTCAAGACTAATCAAAACTCTTCAAAAGTATTTTCTTCAGATTCCAACATTTTCTCTTGATTCAAATCAATTTTTTAAGCGCATATACAATTGTATTCATGAAAAATAAACTCGTTTAACCAAAAACTCTATTTAATAACTTATATTATGCATAACACTCGAAAAAATAATTTACATAATTTACTTATTGTACCTGTATAATGAAAATAAATTATTTATGAAAACTAATATAAGATTTTAGTGATAGAAAATCGATAATTATAATGTATATTTATTATGGTATTGTTCTATATATTAACAATTATATGAGGAAGGATGAAGGGAATAGGGGTGGTTACATACCAATGAATAAAATTATGCGGATAGAGAAGTGCAGTAACGGTAATGGTGATGATGCGTGATAAACTCTTTTATAAACATAATAAATTTGTATAGATCAACTTGGTTATCAACATAATTATTTATCAAAACGATGTTTCTCAAATCATTTATATTATGAATAGGAGACCGATTAAATAATTAAGGTATACATTAATTAAAATGATTAATAAATAATACTCTAAAGCGAATAAAATTTATTATGCATGTTTTATTTGGTTTAACGATAGAATTTTATTGTTTTTAATAAACTAGAGAAATTGTAAAATGTGAGTTGATACATATAAAGGGTGTCTATATCAATCCATAAAGGTTCTTGATACAGAATTTCCTCCGTCGTTCTGCAATAAAATTTATTGTGTTATAATATATATCGTAAATATTTTTTGTTAAAAATAATACTTTTCCATCGTTCTATACGAGAAACAATAATATTTTTAGTTTGATCGATCCCATAACTTCCGATTCGACAATTTTAACAACGGAATGTTCAGTATACATCTCTAAATTAACTAATTTTTTTCTTTCAATTGTCTATAAAAAAAATAATATAATTAAGTATTGAGCTTCCAGTGTAATATTAGTTGAAAGAGATCTAATTATTATTGATAGTCAAGAGAAGGGCCAGAGAGAACTATTTTCTATATTTTATTTTTTGAATTTCTAATGGAATGATAAAAAGATCGGAGATTCGTTGAGATGATGATAAGTAGTAAAAAGTATGTAAGAAATTGATTAATTTTTAACAGATGGAAGACACTTGCGAAAAAAGGTATGTGAATTATGCAAAGATGTCATTGAAGAGAGAACAATGAATGCTTTAACCAGCATTTTATCATCAGAGTGAACAAAAAGAAAACCATTTCTGAAAATAAAGGAAATTAACAATCGGAAACTTGATCCCAAGGTAAGGTAATATTCATGAGAATAACGACGATGATACTGAAATAAATGGTATATTAATACACACCTAGGGAGCAGAAGTAAATGCTCAGATCACATGTAATTGTTGGCTGAGGCTGAGCCGAGGAAGTCAGCTGGCCCGTGATCTGAGGCTGTATTACTTCCCGTGGAGTGTATAATATTTTAAGCTTGACGAGGCGCAGAAAGGGGCAACTTTGTTTAGCTGCAGCGGGCCGAAAATTGACGCTTTCTGCCCGTCAGCAAAAACAGTTTCATTTCAGCTGATAGCTGCAACTGATCATTCTGTATATTGATAAAAATAAAACTGAAGTTTCGTGTTACGTTATTATGGTCAGTTTTGAAAATTTGAAAAGTTTAATTTTTCAATAATTGAACTTAATATACTTTTAAACTATAGTTATTTTTATATCTTAGTTCTAGAATCTTTCATAATTTAAAAATAAAAACAAATTTGTTTTAATTAAATAAAACAATTGCATAACCCGGTTTTGTTTTGCGATTTCTTGTGCAAAAAGCAAGCGAGGGTTTTGTTGAAATTTTATTTATTCAGCTTGTTGTTTGAAGCTTACTGTTATCATATTAAAAATGTTGGTATGTATTATTGACCTATATATTAATTTGATTGCTTGCCCAAAAACTAGTGTCATGGACACAAAATGGGCCACAAAAAAAAAAAAAAAAAAAAAAATGGCGGTAACTTCAACTTTTGAGATTATAAGAAATTTTGTATTTTTAATTGAGGGAACTTTTATAAAAATGTTGTTTAACAATTTGAAAATAATAATTTTGGTTCAAATTTTATGAAAGGAGATGTCTAAAGTACAAGAAGTTGTTGAAGTTGTTTACCTCTCTAGCTTTTATCTTGAAGATTACTACGTACGGAGTAGAGAACCATTAATGCTGTTTTTCGAATACAGTCCAGATATGAAAACTATATGCACCTATATCTAGGAATTTCGTTACATTTTCACTTTACAATGCATGAGAAAATGGATATCATTTTAGAGAGTGATGACTAGTGAAGATTCTCAATTCATATATGACTTCAGACTTTTACTGTCTTGAAGTTCCCGCTGGTATGCAGGGTTTTCGGGTTTGCAGTCAGTGACCCAAAAATTACAATAAGATCAAAGTAATTAAAATTCTGTATGTTATCCGCTTTGTTACTCATGTCTGTTATAATATGCAACAATTACTTGCGGTCACCGGTTTTGAGAAACATACTTTATACGCAGGCAAGTCATATTCAACATATATATATGCAAATAAATTTCATATGGATCTCTAGGGAAAACCATTAAATATGTGTTTCTATAGGAAATCATGTGGAAATTCATATTAGTTTTTAGATAGTTTCTTGTTAGCTATCATGTTAATTTTCATAGACTCAGAACAATTTATTAACTGTTAATGTATTAATTTATTTGGAAACAATTTATTTATTTATTGAATATATCTAATTGTTTTTTAACTTTTAATAAATATTTCATTGGGAAAAACTTTTACATTTACGTAGATTTTAATAATGGCTATTTATTGTAATGAACAAACAATTATTGACAATTAATAAAGTACTCTTCGAGTTAATGTATCTTGTTTATAACAAATAATAAAACTCATAATATTTTCATAATAAAATATGGTACATTAATTTCATTCAAACAAATTGTGTTTATTATTCATTTTGATTCTTCTATTTCTATCACAACTTCCCGCTAAGAAGAGTGAAGGCACATTTTCAAAATCCGGAGGAAGTTATTGGTTTCTGTTTTTCGAAGAATCCGATTTTTCATCGGATCTCTCACGACGTTTACCGAAGGTCCCTGAAACTTTTCTGACTATTTTTCACGATGATGTCCGTACGATCTGTATATGTGATGATGATGACGTGTAAAACTCGTAACTTTTGAACGGCTTGACCGATATCATCGCGGTTGGTGTCATTCGAAAGGGCTTCGCCAAACTTAGATTTCCTGTAAGTTGGAACCGATTCGGGCCAGTAGATTTCGAGAAAGTACAAAAAAAGTTGTTTTTTTTTTCATTTTTTTTAA